>NW_004443967.1:2480975-2498558 GCF_000243295.1 Trichechus manatus latirostris | reverse complement strand
GAAACCAAAAGAGATCTACATAAATGGAAAAACATACCATGCTCATGGACAGGCAAAATCAACATTGTGAAAATGACAATTCTACCCACAGTAATTTACAAATACAGTGCAATCCCAATCCAAATACCAATAACATTCTTCAAAGAGATGGAAAAACTAATTATTAACTTTATATGGAAAGGGAAGAAGCCCTGGATAAGTAAAGCACTATTGAAAAAGAAGAATAAAATAGGAGGACTCACACTACTTGACCTCAGAACCTACTATACAACTACGGTAGTCAAAACAGCCTGGTACTGATACAACGACAGATACATTGACCAATGGAACAGAATTGAGAATCCAGATGTAAATCCATCCACCTACGGTCACCTGATCTTCAACAAGGGCCCAAAGTCCATCAAATGGGGAAAAGACAATCTTTTTAACAAATGATGCTGGCAAAACTGGATATCCATCTGCAAAAAAATGAAACAGGACCCATATCTCACACCATACATAAAAACTAATTCAAAATGATCAAAGACCTAAATATAAAGCCGAAAAGTATAAAGTTCATAGAAGAAAATATAGGATCAACACTAGAGGCCCTAATACATGGCATTAACAGGATACGAACCATAACCAACAACACACAAACTCCGGAATATAACTTAGATAGCTGGGATCTTCTAAAAATTAAATACTTATGCTCATGAAAAGACTTCACCTAAAGAGTAAAACGAGAACCTACAGACTGGGAAAAATTTTTGGCTATTACAAATCAGACAAAGGTCTAATCTCTAAAATCTAGAGGAAAATCCAACACCTCTACAACAAAAAGACAAATAATCCTATTTAAAAATGTGCAAAGGAAATGAACAGACACTTCACCAAAGAAGACATTCAAGTGGCTAACAGACACATGAGGAAATGCTTCCGATCATTAGCCTTAAAGAAATGCAAATCAAAACCACAATGAGATACCATCTCACTCTGACATTACTGGCATGAATCAAAAAAACAGTACATAACAAATGTTGGAGAGGCTGCGGGGAGATTGGAGTTCTTATGCACTGCTGGTGGGAATGCAAAATAATACAACCATTTTGGAAAACGATATGGCACTTCCTTAGAAAGCTAGAAATAGAAATACCATATGATCCAGCAATCCTGCTCCTAGGAATATATACTGGAGAAATAATAGCCATCACCCAAATAGACATATGCACACCTATGTTCATTGCAACATTGTTCACAGTAGCAAAAAGATGGAAACAACCTAGATGCCCATCAACAAATGAGTGGATAAAACAAACTATGGTACATACAATGGAGTGTTACATAATGATGAACAATGATGAATCTATGAAGCATCTCATAACACAGATGAATCCGGAGTGCATTATGCTGAGTAAAATAAGTCGATCATAAAAGGACAAATATTGTATGAGGCCACTATTGTAAAAACTCATGAAAAGGTTCACACACAAAAAGGAACAATCTTTGATGGTTACAAGGGAAGGGAAGGGTGGGGATGGAAAAAGTGGTAACTTTGGTGAAGGGTAAGACAGTGCACCATACTTGGTAAAGCCAGCACAACTATTCAAGACAAGGTCATGGAAGCCCCGTAGGCTGTGGGGACCATGGTCTCGGGGGACATCTAGCTCAATTGGCATAATGTAGTTTATAAAGATAATGTTCTACATTCTACTTCGGTGAGTAGTGTCTGGATCCTTACAAGCCTGTGAGCAGCCATCTAAGATGCTCCACTGGTCTCACCCCTTCAAGAGCGAGGAAGAATGAAGAAAACTAAAGATACAAGGGAAAGATTAGTACAGAGGACTAATGGACCACATCTACCACGGCCTCCACCAGACTGAGTCCAGTACAACTAGATGGTGCCCAGCTACCACCACTGACTGCTCTGACAGGGATCACAATAGAGGGTTCCAGAGCTGGAGAAAAATATAGAACAAAATTCTAACTCACAAAAAAAGACCAGACTTACTGACCTGACAGAGACTGGAGAAACCTCGAGGGTATGGCCCCCGGACACCCTTTTAGCTCAGTCATGAAGTCACTCCCGAGGTTCACCCTTCAGCCAAAGATTAGACAGGTCCATAAAATAAAACGAGACTAAAGGGACACAACAGCCCAGAGGCAAGGACTAGAAGGCAGGAGAGGACAGGAAAGCTGTTAATAGGGAACCCAAGGTTGAGAAGGGAGAGTGTTGACATGTCATGGAGTTGTTAACCAATGTCATAAAACAATATGTGTACTAACTGTTTAATGAGAAACTAGTTTGTTCTGTAAACATTCATCTAAAGTACAAAAAATAAATAAATATGGATCACAATTCCAATCCTATTTTGCATGGGACACCATTAGTCAGCTGCTGACTCAAAGGCAGCTAACAACACCACCACCTGTCAGGCAAAAGGAAGAAGGGACTGGAGGAAGCAGAACAAATAAATAAATAAATAGATGAATGGATGGCAAATGGTGGGAGCCAGGTTTCTCACTCTTGGAGTGGTAATTTAGAGATAAGCAAGTGGAGGAGGCTAGAATGATCCATGTGGTAATGGATTAGAATTGGAGACATCAGTAAGAATTCATGTTTAGCTTGATATAGATACAAATGTTTGCACATGAAAATATATTTAAGTATGTATACATACATGAGTTAATATATACAAATATGTTTCTTTGCTCTGTCAGCTAAGATAGCATGAAAGAAATAACACACCAGTAGTAATGAGCACGCCTAGCACCCAGCTCTTGGTTTCTAATGCCATTCTTTAATAAAAAGAGCCAGGCTTCCTTGGAGAAATGGCTGATTCTAGGACCAGGGCAGGAAATACACAAGATGAGCCCAGAGCATCTTGTAATACCAGAAAGTAAGGGAGTGCTAAAAAACAAACGACAGCAAACAAAAACACATTGATGGGGTATGTCAAAGCAGCACAGGAGCCAACTGAAAAAGCTCCCAGTGAACAAAGCTGGAACAATTTGAACAAAAATATAAGTAATAATTTTTTTACAATCCAAAGTATAAAATAAATACTCATGAGTCCATGCTGATATAAATAAATGATTGAACCAATTAATGGAGAACAAACAAATTTCCTGTGCAGAAAAATTCCAAGTACTTATGCAGATACTCTACCCTAGAGGAGAGGGAGTATAATTCCCCATTCCTTAAGTGTGGGCTGTACATAGTGACTTCCTTCCAAAGACTAAAGTGTGGAGAGAAGGCTAAATAAAGAGTAACTTTAAAGTAGAGAAACCTGAGAAACATTGCCTCAGCCAGCTGATTAAGGTCAACATCAGCGGTGATAAGTCATGTTGCTAGTATGTACTTTCGATATGATATGGTGAAAAATGGTTCTTTATGCCTGTGATCTTCCTCTCTAAAACCCATAACAATCTAGTCATGAAAAAACATCAGACAAACTCCAGTAGAGGGGCATCCTACAATATACCTTGCCAGTACTCCTCAAAACTGTCAAGGTCATCAACAACAAGAGAAGTCTGAGAAACCATCACAGCCAAGAGGAGCCTAAGGAGACATGTAAGGTGGCATCCTGGATGAGATATTAGAGTAGAAAAAGACATTAATTATGACCTATAAGAAATATGAATAAGCTATGGACATTAGTTAATAATAATGTATCAATATTGGTTCATTAATTATAACAAATGGACCAAACTAATGTAAGATGTTAAGAATAGGGGAAAGTATGAGGGCAGGAGAGGCTATGGGAAACAGCTGTACTATCTTCTCAATTTTTCTTCAAATCTCAAACTTTCTAAAAATAAAGTCTATTAAAAAACTTAAACTATTAGTGTCTTAACAAAGGTTTGATTCTTACCTATGCTACATGTTCATCTCTGTTCAGTGGGAGCTCATTCCACACTCTCCTCATCCAGGGGCATGGGTGTTGGAGCCTTCAATCTAGCTTGAGCTAGTCCCCATGGAAGGCACCAGCCCTTAAAGTCTTCTGTCTGGAAGTGACTGTGTCATTTCTACTTAACAATTCATTGGGCAAAGCAAGTCACACAGCCGTACCTAACTTCAGCTGGGCTTGGAAGTGCAATTCCCCATATGCCCAGAAGGAGGAAAACAGATATATTGGTGACCAGCACTAATGACCAGCATCACTATTTCATTGCTTTCTCAATGAAATTAATTCTGCAGTTTCTTCTTGTCGAAAACAAAGCCCTCCCCCCAAACACTCAGCACCCACTCTTTAATTTGTGGGAAATGCAGAAATGTTAAAGACATAATTTTTGCCTTGAGGAACCTATGGTGTGACTAGGAAAAGTGAGATAAGCACACAGTGTCAGAAGACGTCACAAGACTCTTTAAAAACTGCATCAAGTGAGGAGTGCGGCTTAATGTATGCTCTGAATTCTGAGGGGAGAGTTCTCTTTAGGCTGGAAAGGCATGAGTTCTTGACAGGTAGGCTTCATAGAAGAAGTGAGACAGATCAGGCCACAGGGAGAAAGAAACGAGAGAGAAGATGCCAGAGGGCCAACAGCGGGATTGTGGCATGCTGCCTGGAAAAGGCCAGCAAAACTCCTCCTCTCAAATAAAAGATCCTTGAGGAGTTTGGACTCATAAGGAGTTAGTGATGAGTTGAATAAAAAACAGTAACCACTTCTAAGTCCCTACTTTTCTTTAGACTCCACAAGGCTTGGAAGATAAAATGCAAACCTCAAGGAAATGACTGTTTTGGACATCCTTCTGGACTACATGAACATGCCTGAGTACCTGGCAGTAAGGGTATTTGACCTGGGTTTCACATATATTGTCCTGTTTAATTCTCATAGCAACTCCATGGTAGGTATTATTATTCATATGTTGCAGGTGAGTAGACAGGGGCTCGGAGAAGTGGGGCGACTTGCCTCCGTTCACACAGCTAGAAAGTGGAGGCACTCAGATTCAAAATCTAGATCTGCCTGATTCCCCAACTCCTCATGTTTTGTTTAGCCCAAGTGCTCATGTACAAAGTGGTGAATTCCTTGGTGACAAGTGATTGGAGAGAGGTCGGAGGACTAGAAGAGAAGCCATTGCTGTGGGAAAGGTGAGGATGCTGAGAATGATGGGTGTTGAGATGGACTGGAGGAGAAGAAGTGGAAGATTTTATAAAGGAACATTGGCAATACTTGAGGACTGATTGGCAATGGAGAAAGAAGAGGGAAGGATTGACTACAGTAAGACACTGCAACCCATTTCATGATAAGTCGTATTTTCTACTGGGGCCTCCGAAGACGTGATAGATCCGTTTAGACAACAAGTGGTTTAGAAGATAGTTGGTCCTAAAGGCAGTGGGTACCAAGATACCTGTCTCTAATGGTGAGGCAGCACAGAACAGTAGCATTTAGCCATTGTGATGTCTTTTTGTTTGACCGTTGGTTAAACAGTGGTATTTTACTTATCTGCCTCCCCATTTCTTGCCCTGATGTCCATTGTATAGACAAAGAGTATGCTCTTTTCACTATCAGTTGGTGGGAAGCACCACTTAAAGTTCCAGTGCTTTTGGAAGACCCAAAACTGGAAAATATTCACTTCTCCTTTTTCTTCTTAGAGGGCAAGTTAAGCCAGGTTTTCTAATTCTTCTCAAATAAACCAAAGAAAGAAAGCAATTTTGTTTCAAAATGCACTTCAGTATCAAAGGCTGCTATTTATCCCTTTTCATTTCAGCTGAAATGATTAATATTCAAGCTGATGCTATGTAAAATATTAAGCTTTCTGTGTATTCTCTAGCCGTTTATGCTAATTTCAGCCTCTCATTTGTATTGAGATTCATAAAAGTATCAAGAGACACTTTATACTGAATTAAAAACTATTGCACTGCGTGTTTCAAGGCTCCTGCTTAGAAAAGAACAATTATTAAAATGTATTATTCAATTAAACATGGCGGTCTATATCTGTCTCCAAAAGTTGAGAGTATAAGCAGAAGTGCTACCAGTTTGAAAAGGTTCAATAAATCTGACAGTTGTGACAGATTGTATTTTACGTAAAGTTGGGTGAGGGAGGTGCAGGAAGTAGAGAAAGACTAAGAGGAGGTGGTGGAAAATAGCTAGGAGAAAGGAGAAATAGGTTGCATTGTTTTCAGAACTTCTAACCAAAAGGTTTGTTTGCTATCTAAATAAAACAGGCTGCACTCATACATCTGGAAATCTAGTATTTAGGATGTGTATCGTACCAAACTCTGGGCAAGGCAGGAAACAGAAAGCAGCAGCCAGCGCACATCTAATGTGGTAGAAAAATTCTGGGATGTTCTGTTTCCCCATTTCCTGGTAGAGCAGAGAAGAAGCCCTCTGGATACTTGTCTAATACTCAGTGAACTTTCAGAAGAGGTCTATCATTCACTCAATTAAAAAGCTACCGGCAGACACTTGCTCTAAGAAGAAAATAATATGCCAAAGGAGAAGGTGAGAAAAAGAGACTGGAATGAAAGCTTCTCAACTGAGAGCAGATTTCCCTAGGTTCAAAATTCCCCCTCCAAACTTAATTGGAGAATTAAGTCCATCCTTCAAATTACCAGGACTGTTCCTGGCTTAGACTTCTTCCTAAATTCTTGTCTATTCAGCACTTGGTTTGATGGATTTTGAATTCGCCTGACTCCCTGTTTTGCTGCAAGCTTGTTGAGCCAAGGCATCCAGTAAGTCCAGAGTCACCTGGCCCAAAGCCTTGGCCTTCTGGTCCTGAGTACATTAGATGTGCTGCTGTTTTCTGTTTCCTGCCTTGCCCAGGGTTTGGTACAATACAACGTAACAATGGAAAATAGCTAGGAGAGAGGAAAAATAGGTTGCATTATTTTCAAAACTTCTAACCAAAAGGTTTCTTTGCTATCTAAATAAAACAGGCTGGACTCATGCATCTGGAAATTTAGCATTTAGGATGTGTAATATAGAAGCCAGCATCTATTGCCTTAGGAGACTGTCAAGCCTGAGGAATGGATTTTCCTCAGGCTAAGGTGTCTGGCATGTAGTAGGTGCTCAGTTAATACTAAAGAAAACCTAGATCTGTTTATCCTCTAAGCAGAAGAGTCCCACTATTTGCCAGAGAGTGGGTTGCTTCAACATTTAGCAGATATATCTGAAAATCCTGGAAATCAGAACTTTGACGTTGGTGTGGTTCTTGTTTGTCCATTCTCTCAACCAGCATTTAACTGGAGAGTTTTGTCTCTTCGTTCAATTCAACTTGGTTTGTTAAATATTTGTTCGGCATCCATATTGCCCAGGTGCTGTTCCAGGTACTGGCAAGGCATAGATGATAACCCATTTTCTGTCCTTGATCTTGGAATTTGTGACCCAAGTCATACTAATAAGTAGTATATTTACTGAGCCTTTACCTGAGCTCAGTTTCTGTGCTAGGCACTATGAGAGCCACAAGCGTAAGCAAGCTCTTGCAGTTTACTGGATAACAAAGCATACACACATGAAAAATGAGCACCAGTTTAAGTACGTGTTTCCGACAGTGCCTAGGTGAGGGGGATCAGCAACTGGTGCCAGAGAACTTCAGAGAAGGGGAGGTGAGTGTGGCCAAAGATGAAGATATGGAAGGCCATTAGAAATATTTACCTCCTTCTTTGTAATACTGATACTTCCACCTTTGATTTGGATACCATTACTCCCACCTTCTCAGGAACCTTAAACTATCAGTTATGCCTTCTCTCTCCTAGATATTGAACAGTTTTTTTGCAACTGGGTTTTTCCCGTCAACATTTCAACACACTCAAAGCTATCTCACTAAAAAAGAAGGGGAAGGAAGGAGGGAAGAAATGAAGCACACTTTCTTCCTATCATCCCTTTCCAGCTACTACCCCATCTTGCTCCTTCCCACTTCAGCCATATTTCTTGAGGAGTAGTCTATGCCATGTCAGCACCCATCATTCCACAGAAGCCACTCTTGCTAAGTTCAATGGTGATCTCCACATTGCCCGATGCTTTAGTGTTTTCTTTTTTTTTTTCATTGTGAGCTCCCAGCTGCATGGCTGACATGGCTGATCATTCTTTTTGCTCTTGTGTGGTGGTTTTAAAACATAACCCCAAAATTTATTGACACTTATCCTACAGAGAGGTAGACTCTGTGTCCCTTCCCTTGAATCTGAGTGGGCTTGTAACCATTTCAATCAACAGAGTGCAGCAGGAGTGTGACTTTGTGACTTCTGAGGCTAGGTAAAAATAGGCCATCTCACTTTTGCCTGGTTCTCTGGGGACGCTTGCTCTGGAGGAAACCAGCTGCCATTTAAGAATTTCAACTACCCTGAGACCACCATATTGGAAAAGGCCTTCACAGGCATTCCAGTCAATATCCCCAGCTGAGTTCCCAGCTGACAACCAGCATCAACTGCCAGTCACGTGAGGGAGCCATCTTGGACGTCCAGCCCAGTCAAGCTTTCAGATGACTGCAGCCTAGCTGACATCTAACTGTAACTGCATGAGCTATCCCAAGTGAGAACTGCTGAGCCCTTTGCAAGTTTTCAGCCCACAAAGTGATGAACAAAGTAACATGGTTGTTTAAATTATTGAAGCTGCTACATTTTGGAGTAATGTGTCATGCAGCAATAGTAACTGAAACACCCTGGCTTACATGATAATAAGCTCTCCTGCCTCTATCAACTTTTAGTCTCCTGTGTCAACTCATCCATGCCCATGTGCTGACAGTACAGAGATGGTATTAGGACCCAGGGGCTTTTCTCTGACTTCAGGTCCATGATTCCAGTTGCCCATTTGGCTACCTCAGAACTTCTTTTGGAGATGGAAACAACCTAGGTGCCCATCAGTGGACAAATGGATAAGGAAATTATAGTGTATTCACACAATGGAATACTATGCAATGATAAAGAAAAATGATGAATCCATGAAACATAACATGGAGGTATCTGGAGGGCATTATGCTGAGTGAGTTTAGTCAGTTACAGAAGGACAAATATTGTATAAGATCACTATTATAAGAACTCAAGAAAAGGTTTAAACACAGAAGAAACATTCTTTGATGGTTATGAGGGTGGGGAGAGAGGGACAGGGTTATTCACCAACTAGATAGTAGACATGAATTATCTTAGATGAAGGGAAGGACAGCACACACTACAGGGGAAGTCAGCACAACTGGACTAAACCAAAGCTAAGAAGTTTCCCGAATACAACCAAACACTTCGAGGGACAGAGTAGCAATGGCGGGGGTCTGGGGACCATGCTTTCAGGGGACATCTAGGTCAATTAGCATAACAAAGTTTATTAAGAAAATGTTCTGCATCCCACTTTGGTGAGTGGTGTCTGTGGTCTTAAAAGCTAGTGAGCGGCCATCTAAGATGCATCAGTTGGTCCCAGCCCTCCTGGAGCAAAGGATAAAGAAGAATACCATAGACACAAGGAAGCTATTAGCCCAAGAGACAGAAAGGGCCACATAACCAGCCTGAGACCAGAAGAACTAGATGGTGCCTGGCTACCACCAATGACCACCCTGACAGGGAACACAGCAGAGTCCCTGTTGGAGCAGGAGAAAAGTGGGGTGCAGAACTCAGATTCTAGTAAAAAGACTAGACTTAAGGGTCTGACTGATACTGGAGGAACCCCGGAAAGCATGGCCCCCAGACTCTCTGTTAACCAGGAACTAAAACAATTCCTGAAGCCAACTCTTCAGACAAAGATTAGACTGGATTATGGGACATATAATGATACTTGTGAAGAGTGTGCTTCTTAGCTCAAGTAGATACATGAGACTAAATGGGCAGCTCCTGTCTGGAGGTGAGATGAAAAGGCAGAGAGGATCAGGAGCTGGTTGAATGGACATGGGAAATCCGGGGTGGAAAGGAGGAGTGTGCTGTCACAGTAGAGGGAGAGCAATTAGGGTCACATAACAATATATGTATAAATTTTTGTATGAGAAATTAACTTGAATTGTAAACTTTCACTTAAAGTACAACAATATAAACAAATAAATAAACAGTTCTTTTGGTTCTTTGAATGCCCCAAGTTTCCTTCTACCACAGGGCTTCCGTGCATGTGGTTTCCTCCCCTAGAATGCTGTATCAGTCAGAGTTCTCCAGAGAAACAGAACCAGTAAGTTATATATACACACAGTCAGTTCTCGTTATTTGCAGTAGTTATGTTCAAGTCTCCGCAAATGCTGAATTAGCGAATACCAAATCAGCTTTATTTGACCTCAGCTGAAAATGTATGTGTCTGATAACTCAAAATTTTCACCACTCTGCTCATGCGCATGTCTGCCAGTGACAGCCAAACTGTCGTGAGTATTGATTTTGGGGTTACAAATAAATTTTAGCAAGTAGGTGAATTTGCAAATATAGAATCTGCAAACAATGAAGATTGACTATATGTCTGTGTCTACACATATATATGATTTATTTTTAAGGTATTGATTCATATGATTATAGGGCCAGCAAATCAAAAATCTATAGGGCAGGCCCCCAGGCTGGAAACTTAAGTAGGAGTTAATGCTGCCGTCTTGAGGCAGAATTTCTTCTTTCCCGGAAGCCTCAGTTTTTGCTCTTAAGACCTTCAACTCATTGAATGAGGCCCACCCAAATTATTGAGGGTAATTTCATTTACTGAATGTCAGCTGATTACAGATGCGAACCACATCTACAAAATACCTTCATAGCAGCACCTAGATTAGTGTTTGATTAAATAACCAGTCAAGGTGACACATTAAACTGCCCATCACGGATGCTCAGCACCGCCCTTCATTTAGTCCTTCTCATCCGTCTGACTTGAGATCACATCCCCTGGAAATGGTACATTGTCAGGCCTTCCCTGAGATTGGGTTCCTTTGTTTTATGCTCTCACAGAGCATTTAGCTCCATTTTAAAATGTGCATTTATCAATACTCTTTTTAAAGCTACTGTCTGTCTCCTCTACTGTATGTAGTCCATGACAAAAGGGATGCCGTCTGAGTTTTGCTC
Source organism: Trichechus manatus latirostris (assembly GCF_000243295.1). Classification (NCBI taxonomy): domain Eukaryota; kingdom Metazoa; phylum Chordata; class Mammalia; order Sirenia; family Trichechidae; genus Trichechus; species Trichechus manatus. The sequence goes on along the minus strand of NW_004443967.1, from coordinate 2,487,636 downwards.
TACATTTATTTTCCCCGAATGCCTAGCACAGTGCGCAATCCATTCCACTCTCAACTCCAGTCTCCATTCATTCATTCATCCATCCATTTATTCATCAGCTTTTAACAAGTAGTAATCATGATAAAGGCTATGAGTAATTGAACCCCATTAGGTGCCAGGCCCCGAGCTAAGCACTTTGTAAACAGCATCGCAGTAGTGCTGCATGCTAACACTATTAGGAAGGTATCATTATCCTCATCTTAAACATGGGAGAACTGAGGTGCAGAGAAAACAAGCACATTTTCCAAGGCCATGCAGTTAGTAAGTGGCAGAGCGAAGATCTGAACCCAGGTCTGTGTGGATCCAAATCTCGTGTCCTTGAGCACCACACTTAAAAGGAGTGGCAAGGGCAAGACTTCCCCATAGTGAAGGGTAAAGGTCAAGTTAGTACTAACCCTCTTTCCTCATCTTGTCTGCAGAAAGTAAAATAGACATTATAGCTATTTTCCCCACTAATGGATTTAAAGGTAGGAGAGCCAGTGGGGAAAGACAGCCCTGAGCCCCAACTTCTTTCTCTTAGGGTTCAGCATCTTACAAAACCTAAACTTCATTTCCACCCACCACATTGGCTTCCCCTAGTTCTGCCTCCAGATGTTGGGGGTGAGTGTCTGCTTTAAGGCTCTGTTCTGCCTCTGCTGGATCTTCGGGGATTAATGGAAGGAGGACATCTATCTGGGGAGTAATAGAACTACTCTGCTGCGAAAAATGTACCCTTGTTATTTAGTGACCAGAATGACTCCCACATCTGATTTGCCAGCCTGGCTAAAAATGGTTTGCAGAAGAAGCTGCTATGGTTCTGTGACTGCCTGGTAACCAAATGGACTGTGGGATACTTCATTACCCTTCCGTTTGTACACCTATTCTGAACCTAATTATTGTTGTTGCCACCCACCGCACAGGGTTGAACTGACTGACAACTTATTGTGGTTCCATCAGCCTTCTCTGTTACCTAGAGATGTGTGTCATCTGGGACCTCCTAGAGTCACGGGGATTAGTAATGAGCAGGAGAGGAGTGAGGCTGAGCAGAGCGAGATGGCCCCTGATTATCAAGTGTGATGTGTTAGAAATGTTGCTTTCTAAATGCAAACTCTGATATGGAGCCCCAAGGGAGTAAGCTGATTCTGAGAAAAGGGCTCTAAACAGTGGAACGAAGAGAATGGTTCACATTGATACAGTGCTTGGCATATGCTCTATTATGGATTGACTTGTGTCCCCCCCAAAATATGTGTTGTAAATCCTAACCTCTGCCTGTGGTTATAATCCCATTTTTGAATGGATCGTGTTTGTTATGTTAATGAGGCAGGATTAGGTTATGTCAGTGAGGATTGTTGTTGTTGTTAGGTGCCATTTAGTCGGTTCGGATTCATAGTGACCCTGTGTACAACAGAACAAAACAGTGCCTGGTCCTGCGCCATCCTCACCATCGTTATGCTTGAGCCCACTGTTGCAGCCACTGTATTAACCCATCTCGTCGAGGGTCTTCCTCTGTTTTGCTGACCCTCTACTTTATCAAGCATGATGTCCTTCTCCAGGGACTGGTCCCTCCTGCTAACATGTCCAAAGTATGTAAGACGAAGTCTTGACATCCTTTCTTCTAAGGAGCATCCTGGCTGTACTTCCAAAACAGATTTGTTCGTTCTTCTGGCAGTCCATGAAAATGCAAAAATATCTAGAAGTAAACTTATCAAATGTATGTGTGAGTGTGTATACACACTACCTGTATTGAAGAAAAATTTTTAAAAACTTTTCTAAAAGACATAGAAAAATATTTCAAAAAATTGAGTGAATAAAATGTCATGTTTCTAGATAGAAAGATTTAAGATTTTGAAGATGATTGTAATACACAACCTTACATTTAAATTCACTTAATATCAAAATCCCAATGAGGCTTTTTTTTTAATGTGAAAAAAGCATAATCACATTTATTTAGAAAAGTAAATGTGTGAGTCTAGCCAAGTACATTTTGGAGAATAAAAATAAAAGTAATGGGGAAGTGGGTGTTTTGCTCTACAAAATAAATATTAAAGAAGATTTATAAAGTATCGATAAATCAAATAGTATAATATTAGCATGACAGTGGGCATAGTCATGAAATAGATTGGAAGTTCCAGAAACAGACCCAAAGATAAAAAGGTATTTGGTACATGATAAATGTGACATTGCAAATCAGTCATCAAAATAGACTGTTTTGTAAATGATGCTCAGACAGCTGGTTAACCATTTGGAATGTGTACATATAAATATACATATATGTATATATAAATATACATATATTTATATATAAATATATATATGTACATATAAATATACACACATGTATGTATATGTATGTGTAAACATACATACCTGTATGTGTGAATATACATGTATGTGTATGTATGTGTAAATATACATACATGTATGTGTAAATATGTATATGTATATTTTCCATTTTACATACTAATAAAAAAATCCATAGCAATTTAAAGTTAAATGTAAAAAAATAATAATCACATGATAACTAGAAAAACATGTTTAAGTAGTTATTTGAGTTCAGGAAGATATCAGTATATGTTCTGTTTATCAATAAACATCATATGTGTAACTAATTATAAAATAATAGGAAAAATTTGATATATATACGTATGTATGTGTATGAAACAGGATTAATAAGTGTCTTAGTTATCTAACAGAGGTTTCCTAGGAGCCTTGGTGGCACAGTGGTTAAGAGCTCGGCTGCTAACCAAAAAGGTTGGAAGTTTGAATCCACCAGCCGTTCCTTGGAAACCCAATGGGGCAGTTCTACTCTGTCCTATAGGGTCGTTATGAGTCAAAATCAACTTGACGGCATTGGGTTTGGGCTATAACAGAAATACCACAAGTGGATGGCTTTAATAAAGAGAAATTTATTTTCTCACAGTCTAGGAGGCTAGAAGTACGAATTCAGCATGTCAGCTCCAGGGGAAGGCTTTCTCTCTCTGTGGGTTCTGTGGGAAGGTCCTTGTCATCAGTCTTCCCCTGGGTCTAGGAGCTTCTCAGTGCAGGGACCCCAGGTCCAAAGGACACGCTCCCCTTCTGATTCTTCATTCTTGGTGGCATGAAGTCCCTATCCTTTCTGCTTGATTCTCTCTTTTATATCTCAAAGGAGATTGACTCAAAATATAACCTAATCCGGAAGATGGTGTCCTGCCTCATTAACATAACTGCCTCTAATCCTGCCTCATTAACATCATAGAGGTTAGGATTTACAACACATAGGATTATCACATCAGATCACAGAATAGTGGACAACCACACAATACTGGGTTGTCATGGCCTAGCCAAGTTGATACACATTTTGGGGAGACACAGTACAATCTATGACAATAAGCTTAGTGTATAAGGAACTCTTGTACTCTAATATAAAGAAAGACAAAATCCTATTAGGAAATGACATTGAATTTATTTTTTAAAAATCATAGAAAGTTTTAGCAAAATAGTTAGTATTCAGTGTTGGTGTGGGTGTAGAGGAGAAATGGGTCTCATGTTTCTGCAGGGTAATTTGGCTGTGTGTGTGAAAAATCTTAAAAATGCATACCTTTGGCTAAGTACTTTCTTTCTAGGGATTTTTTTTTTTTATAAAGACATTCTGACTTATAATAGTGAAGAATAGTAAACCACCTTGTGCCCAATAATATGGGATTTATTAAATAAATTATGGTACATACATATCATGGAATATTCTTCAGCTTCTAAAAATCAAAACCCAAAGAATATTTATGTTTGAGGAAGTATGTTCACAATGTATTGTTAGGTAAAAAAGAAAACATAATCAGAAATATTACAAAAGAATATGAAAAGTAAAAGTTCAATGAGGGGGCAGAAAGGGGGGTGTATACATGTGCGTGTGTGTGTGGACTTGCATAGTCGTTATTTCTGGGGAATGAGATTATACGTGATATTAATTTTCTTCTTCATATTTGTGTTTATTCTTCCCCAAGTTTTTCATTCTCCTAATCAGAAAAGAAGTACAATGGATATTGCATTATATAGGTAAGGAAGCAAGCAAAGAGCTTGGCTAGGGATTCCACAGCTACAGAGGGGAGGCAGGAGACTTGACTCAGGCCCCAGAGGCAGATAAGTCCCAAGGACAATACATGAGACAAGCCAGACAGCATGTGCCAGATTCCCCTGAGTTCTAGATCTCCTTTCTCAGACTTGGCTGGTAGACCACAAGGGAGCAATCTAGGTAGTCTATGGACCAAAATAAATATCCAGAACTGGACCAGGTACAGATGCCCTGTCCTGGCAAGGTGATAGAGGAAATGGACCTAGGTAACAGGGTCACAAGAAAAGAAACCATAGATTGGGCACTTGTAACCTGAAGATAGCATTGGGTATGGTCACTACAGGTAGAACTACATTTACTTTTATTAGTGTGTTCAGAATTTGAGCTCTAGGGACAAATTGCTTTTGTTTTCTTAAGATGGCTTTTATGGAGTAAACACTAAGCCAGACTTTGATTCTTCTCTTTCCTTTCTTCTCCAGCTTTTCGCAAACATATTTTCTGCTTACCTCCATATCCCTTTGTCCAATGCTGCCTCCTCCTTTGCCTCTCTCAGAACACTGTATGGACACACACACATTACACATATATGCACACACTCACACGTACACACACCACTCATTCTCGTATTTCTCTATTTCTAACAAATGTTTATTCAGTACTTACTCTGTATCAAGGCTGTTCTGCTCCTAAGGAGAGAATAATGAGCAAAGGCAAGAACACTCCCTGTGCTCCTGGAATTTATTATAGTCTAGTCTAAACCAAAAAAAAAGAACCAAAAACCATTGCCATCGAGTCAATTCTGACTCATAGCGACCCTATTAGACAGAGTAAAACTGCCCCACAAGATTTCCAAGGAGCAGCTGGTGGATTGAACTGCTAATCTTTTGGTTAGTTGCCAAGCTCTTAACCACTGTGCCACCAGGGCTCCTAGTCTAGTCTAATCAAATAGTTGCACTAATGAATGACAGAACACTCACATTCATATATTCATTCCAAAAACATTTAGGATGTGCTATTTTCCTAAGTGTTGATGGCACACAAGGGTGAAACACTCATGGACTCTGCACTTGAGGAGCCTATGAAGAGCAGAAGATCTAGGACGTGAACATTTGTGGAGGACTTCTACGGACCAAAGGGGCCCTGGTGGCGCAGTGATTAAAGTGATCAACTGCTAACCAAAAGGTTAACCACCAGCAGCTCCATGGGAGAAAGATGTGGCAGTCTGCTTCTGTAGAGATTTACATCCTTGAAAACCCTATGGGATCATTATGAGTCGGAATCAACTCGACAGCAGTGGGTTTCAGTGGGTCTATGGTCTAGATTCTTTGCCTGGTGCCTCACAGGTGGTATGCCATTGAATCTTCACTGCAGCCCTGAAAGGTAGCTATTATTGGCCCCGTTGTAAAGATGAAGAAATCAAGGCTCACATGGAAATAAATTATCCAAGCTCACGTGGCCAGAATTTGAATTTAGGCCTGTCCAGCTCAAAAGCACACACACGTCGAAATTGCAACATACTTTCTTCATCAGGAAGGAGTTAAAACATAAGTAGTTATGATATAAAATAGAACATAAGGATATAAGTAGCTATAATGTTGGTGGTTCGAGCCCACCTAGCAGTATCATGAAAGAAAAGGCCTGGCAATTTGCTTCTGTAGAGATTACAGCCAAGAAAACCCTATGGAGCAGTTCTACTCTGTAACACATGGAGTTGCCATGAGTCGGAACGGACTTGACCACAACTGACAACAACAGCAACAGTGCTGAACAGTCACTAAGTGTCATGAATAATGTGGGCTGCCATCAGAACCTAACAGTAAGTAGAGAACACCACGCCCCCAGCAATTACCCTGACCTAAAGGGGACTGTAGAAGTAGGGAGAGGACCCACGTACTCAGTCACAACCTTCTGGTTCCCTCTGTCCACAGTCTCCCACAACATCTCAGGCACCTAGAAACTGCTTGTACAATATACACTTTGCGCTGGCTTTGCCCAATCTTGGATGAGCTAAAATAAAACAAATTGTTAATGAGAAATGCAAAGCACCAGTAGCGCTTTGCCGAAGAATAATGATGAGGCAAATTTGGCCATATGTCAGCAAGCTTAAAGGGAAGAGGCTGACTGGTTAGTACCATGTACTGCGGGTATTCCCCTCAAAGAGTCCCATAAAACTCCTTTGATTAGCAGAATTAAACTGCAGTTTGCATGTAAACAAGACCTTAATGTTTCCTGGAAGGTCCCTACGTTAGATAACAATCTTCAAAACCGAAACCAAACATCAGTGCCTACAAATGCTGTGAAATGTCATCTATGTCTCTTTAGCCATTAAAAACCACCTAGCATCACAACAGAGGGTTCTGGACAGAGCTGGAGAAGGATGTAGAACATAATTCTAACTCACAAAAAAAACGCCAGATTTACTGGCCTCAAGGAGACTGGAGAAACCCCAAGAGTATGGCCCCCAGACACCCTTTTAGCTCAGTGGTGAAGTTATCTCCGAGGTTCACCGTTCAGCCTGGGAGTGGACAGCCCCGTAAAACCAAATGAGACTAACGAGGTACAGTAGTCCAGTGACAAAGGCCAGAAGGCAGAAGG
>NW_004443967.1:2458407-2480118 GCF_000243295.1 Trichechus manatus latirostris | reverse complement strand
CACCCATGGAAACAGCAGTCAAGAAATCAAAAGACGCATTGCATTGGGCAAATCTGCTACAAAAGACCTCTTTAAAGTGTTAAAGAGCAAAGATGTCACTTTGAAGACTAAGGTGCGCCTGACCCAAGTCGTAGTGTTTTCAGTTGCCTCATATGCATATGAAAGCTGGACAATGAATAAGAAAGACCAAAGAATTGACACCTTTAAATTATGGTGTTGGCGAAGAATACTGAATATACTATGGACTGCCAAAAGAATGAACAAATCTGTCTTGGAAGAAGTATGGCCAGAATGCTCCTTAGAAGCAAGGATGGCAAGACTTTGTCTCACATACTTTGGATGTGTTATCAGGAGGGATCAGTCCCTGGAGAAGGACATCATGCTTAGTAAAGTAGAGGGTCAGCGAAAAAGAGGAAGACCCTCAATGAGATGGACTGACACAGTGGCCGCAACAATGGGCTCAATCATTGGATTGTGAGGATGGTGCAGGACTGAGCAGTGTTTCGTTCTGTTGTACATAGGGTCGCTACAAGTCAGAATGGACTCAATGGCATCTAACAACAACAAGTTTAAGTCCAGACAAAATGAGAACTTTTTCTAACAGTTCCAATTAAAGTCAGAGGATTGCATCTCTTAGGCTTAGATGGGGTCACACGCCTATTCAAGAACCAGTTATTGTGGCCAGAGCAATACATTGAATTGTTTAAGAAAGGGTCATGTGCCTATCGATGGAGCTGGCAGTGGAGTCAGTTCTATCCTCACTCCATGCATTGGAGAACAGGAGTTTCTCTAAAGAAAATCAGCAGAGGACTATAGTAGAAAAGGAATCCCTGGGTGGTGCAAATGGTTAACACACTTACTGCTAACTGAAAGGTTGGTGGTTCAAGTCCATCTAGAGGCTCTTCGAAAGAAAGGCCTGGCAATCTACTTCCAAAGAAATCAGCCATTGCAAACCCTATGTAGCACAGTTCTACTCTAGAATTCATGGATGGGGTTGCCATGATTTGCGATCAACTCAACAGCAACTGATTATAGTATAAAAAGGGAGTGTGGATGCTGGGAACAAAAAACAAACGTCCACTAAAACTTGGAAAGAAGCTTTAATCTCTACTTTGTGAAATGGTAGTGGTAGTGATGATGATGATGATGGTAGTGGTTGTGGTAATGACGATGAATCAATTGACATATGAACTTTTGCTTATTAAGCACCTACACTATTCCAGGCACTCTATGAATAGTGAACATACAGTGTCTCTAATCCTTATCACAGCACTGTAAGATGGGTGTTATTATGCCCATTTTACAAACAGTGAAATCTCAAAAAGGTCAAATGAAGTGCCAAGATTGCACAGCTAAGTAAGTGGGGAAGGATTTTAACTCAAATCTGTCTGTCTTAGGATCCTGGCTTTTTCTACTGTGTCTGTCCCCAAGCAAGCATTTCCCACTCCTAACTTGTTAGAAAAAATGGTGTGTGCATATATGCATATGGGTGTGTGTATCTGTGTTAAGAATTGGGAGACAGATGCATAAGGAGGCAAACTATACGGAAAAACAAGATGGTTTCAGACTGGGTACCCTGACTGGGTAGGTGTAACCACCACCGTAACATTTTGTGTCTCAGGAATAGTCTGGCCCATTTGCGGCTGGGAGTCTCCATCTGTGGGGCTCTGTGTGGATACTTATTAAGCCGGAATCATGCTGCATATTCATCAGATGACTTGTTAATCAGTTGCCAAGCTCCTCTGGAGAGCAGGAGTCTGGGAGCTCAAACGAAGAATAACAGACAGCATGTCCTCACACGCTCTCTTGAGCGACATGCTATTGGAAATTATATAAAAGTTTTCAGGAAAGTAGGTATAAAATGGAGAGTTTGCTGTTCACAGGTACCACATGCTTTCTTTTTGATCATTTATTTTTTGGCTTGCTCTATCCCCACAATATATAAAAAGTGGAAATAATCTCTGGCTTACAGAAGAGGTCCAGAGAATGAATGATTGAAAGCTTCAGTGTGGGTCACATGAGAAGTCACATCTCCTGACCCTCTATTCAGCAGAGCCCTGGTGCAATGTTTAAGTGCTCGGCTGCTAACTAAAAGGTTGGCGGTTCGAACTCACCTGGTGGCTCTGCGGGAGAAGGACCTGGTCATCTGCTTTCATAAAGATTATAGGCAAGAAAACCCTATGGGGCAGTTCTACTCTGTCACATGGGGTCGCTATGAGTTGGAATTGACTTAAAGGCACCCAGCAACAACAGTTAAAGGAAATACTCTGAGGGAATTCTTCATCTAGGCTTTGCTGCTAAGAAGCTATTCATTAAATGCATATGTGACTCACAAGGATGTATGCCCTTCATCTTTTCAGTTCACCAACAAACTCCATCCACCTCCAACAGTGCCTGGGCCATAGAAGAGACTCAGAAAAATATTTGTTGAAAGAATTAATGAATGAATCTAAGTTCTCCAGAATCCAGAATACCCAATTCCAATCCACCATGACTGCCAGAAGTGGTGTCCTCCTCAAGCCCTCCCAAGGGTCCCCATTGAATGCTGCTGATCCCCACAGACCCAACCTGACTGCGTCACCTCTCACCCAAGATGCTGCTCTAGGCTTCTTGGCTGGTCTCAAAATGACTGCCTCAAAATCGCTTTACCTGTTCACTGTGCTCTCTCATCACAACCTATGCTTCTGGGTGGGCTCAGCCCCTGTCTAAATTTTTCTGAAGCACAAGTAATGCTTTGAATACAGAATAAGTACAATAACAACAGAACTTATTTTATAGTAATTACGAGGAATACATGAGATAATACATGTGAAGTGTCAGGCTACCACAGAGTAAGTGTGTAGTTGTTGTTGTTATGTGCCATCAAGCCGATTCCGACTCATAGCGACCCAGTGTGACAGAGTAGAACTGCCCCATAGGGTTTCCTAGGCTGTAATCTTGATGGGAGCAGATCACCAGGTCTTTTCTCCCACAGAGCTGCTGGTGGTTTGAACTGCAGACCTTTCAGTTAGCAGCTGAGCACTGAACCATTGCACCACTATGGCTTCTTAATTGTGTAGTAAGAGGTAGCTATTCTTGTCACCCTGGAGACGTGCTGGTTAAGAGCACAAACTCTGAGCAAATTTCTTGGGTTCAAGGCCTGGCTCTGTATTTAGTAACTGTGTGATCTTTGTAAGTTACTTAACTCCCTTCTGCCTCAGTTTTCTCATCTGTAGAGTGGGAATAATAGAATCTGCTTCATAGGGCCACTTTGAGGCTGAATCAATATCTGTAATGAAGTTAGAGCATTTCCTGACACCCAGTAAGAGCCATAAAAGTGGTTGCAGCAGTGATATTAACCAGCACTGGACAGCAGATGTTGCTGCTACTGGAGTCCAGTGATCACAAGGGCCCAATTTCTCTATTGTCCTATTAGTTCTCATTCTGCCACCAGCTGGGAATGCCTCACCCCACCCCACACAACCTTTCAAAAATCCCGTGTCTTCAATCTCTCTCTTGAAACCTTGTCCGAGGAAGAACAAAAACTATTAGCCCAAACATTCTTGGTCCACAGTAGAGTAGACCTGTTGTGTTGACTGCAATAGTTAACATCTCGGAAGCATCTGCATTTGGATTACTTCTTGAGTCCTAGTCTTCCCCAGGAAAAAAATGGGTGGATGCAGGAATAAAGTTACCTACCAAACCAGTCCTTCCATGAAGGAGGAGAGAGCCTGGCCCAAGAACAAATTTCACCTCTTACCCTAGAGTGCAGAAACTGCTGTGACCCTCAACATGTTCTTTTACAGGTTCGATCATTTTGAGAACAGACTGTATTTTAAGCTTCAGGAAGATAATTGCTGGCGGCTTTCAAATACCAGTTTGTCCTGCTCCAGTAGGGGTGCATTTTACAGCAGTGGCTCTCATAGTGTGGTCCCTGAACCAACAGCATCGTATCACCTGGGAAGTTGTTAGAAATGCACGTTCTGAGCAACCCCAACCCGGACCTGTTGAGTCAGAAACTCTGAGGGTGGGATCCAGCAGGCTGGGTTCTAACAGGCCCTCCAGGTGACCCTAAATGCCCACTCACATTTCGAGGGGACAACAGTTTTATAGTGAGTCTTGATGACAAAAAGCACAGTGGGTACAGAGTTCATTCAGGTGACCCTTCCTGTCTGTTGTCCTGAATGCCGAGAAGTCTCCAGGCACTGCTGGCTGCCCATTGCTTCCCCTGATATGCCCACTTCCCTCTGTTTGGCCTTGCATCTGTCCTTCAGGGCCCAACCTTGGCCCACCTCTTCTGCAAGTTCTGCTACCTGTGGAGAAGCAATATAAGCTAATGGTTAAGAGCAGGGCTTTGAACCGATTTGTTCTGGTTTGACCCCTGCTGAGAATTTGCATTTCTACTCCAGATATACCGAATCAGAATCTATAGTTTAACAAGATCCCCGGGTGAGTCTTTTGTATCCCCAGTTGATTCTTATGTATCCCCAGGTGATTCTTATGTATGCATACTCTTATTTGTATAGCTTGCTGCACATTAAAATTACCTGGGTAGATTTTAAAAATCTGGTGTCCATGTAGTAGCCCAGACCAATTCAATCAGAATCTCTGTGGTGGGCATCAGTAGTTTTTTTAAACTCCCCAGGTGCTGCCAAGTTTGAGAAGCAGTACACTAGATTGCTTTCTAGTCTCTTTGCAAATGGTGTGAACCTCTCAGTTTGACACTGCAGCAGGATGCAATGCTGTGTGGAAAAGTTCATCTTGTCTATAAATGGTTTTGTGCACAAATGTCCCATCAGCCCAGATATAATGCAAGTGCCAAGAGAGCTGACCATGGCTCAGGCCTCTCTGTCCCCAGCCCCAGCCCTAGAAAACTACATGACTTGAATTCAGCAGATGTTTGTTGCTGATGAATTAATTGGAAGAGAAAATAGGCTTTAGCTGGTAGAAGGGGGAACACCACAGACTGTTTCAAAGAGGTTTAAAGCAGAGAACAAGGGCTCTGGGGCTGGACTGCATTGGTATGTGGCCCGCATCTAACACTCACCAACTGTGTGATCTTGGACAAGTTACTTAATCTCTCTGTGCCTCAGTTTCCCCATCTGTAAAAGGGAGCTACCCCTTAGAGTTGTTGTGAAGACTAAATACAACAACACATGTGAAGTACTTAGCCCAGTACTTGGCACACCAGCAAGTGTTACCTCTTACTATTATTATTATTATTATTATGGACATGTGTTCTAACCTGCCTCACAGCCTAGCTATAGGCCTATGTAACAAGCTGCCGTGATGATAACATCTTTCTCCACTTAGTTCCCTTGGTTAGGATCTAAGACATAGAGTTGATTTATCTGAAATTCTGTGAAGCTTCAGGATAATATATTTCTTCTTTTCAGTACTCAGTACAGTGCCTGACAAGACAAACCAAACCAAACCAGTTGCTGTCAAGTCAATTCTTACTCATGGCGACCCCATGTGTGTCAGAGTAGAACTGTGCTCCATAGGGTTTCCAATGACTATGATCTTGCAGAAATAGACCACCAGGCCTTTCTTCCAAGGTGCCTCTGGGTGGATTTGAACCATCAACCTTTCAGTTAATACACGAGTACTTAACCTTTTGCACCATCCAAGGATTCCTGACACAAGAGGACTCAGCAAATATTTGAATGAAAGAATAAATGAATAAATGAGCTGAACTAAAATGGATTATGCTTCTCTCTTAGTCTCTGGTAGTCCCTGTAAGAGTCAGAGAAGGGAAAGTTTCTACTTCAAAGGGAAATACAAATACAGACAAGACTTAAGGATGGAGAGAACAGCTGACGCTCAGGCTCTCTGTTGTTTAAATCATCATGGCATGCCGTATGTAAGTCCTGACACTGGCTTCCCAGAAGCCCAGCTTACTGTTTCAGATCATTTATTCTGACTGTTCATTTTTATAAAGATTTCCTATTTCAGCCTTCACTGGGTCCCGGTGTCATCCTCACTAATTCATTCAGTCATCCAAGTAACAATGCCTAATTACAAGCTACAGTGAATCAGGTCTAGAAAGGAACTCTATGGCAAGGTCTCCTGGTGCCTGAGCAGAGGGTCAGAAAGGTCTCACATGACTCAGACACTGCCAGGTTCTCGGCTGCATCAGCTCAGCCACCAGGTGTGTGGCCATGTCATGCTTCACTTGTCTTAAAGACTCTGCAGATTCTGCTTGTACTGATGAGCTTGTTCGCCTCTGAAAGGGACTACGGTATAAATCTTTTTGGAGTACATTTATCCAGTGGTCTGGAAAATCTACCTGTTAAGCCTAGAAACTGGGGAAATGGTTGGTGGCAGAAGAACTGCATTCCAGGAGATGATAAATCTTAGTGGTTTAAGTGAAGAAGTTTTGAAGATAGACATGCCGGGGTTTGAATCCTAGATCCTGTCTTCACACAGTCCTGTGAACTGGGGCAGTGTTACCCGAAGTATAGTTCACAAACTCCTGCTACTGTACGAACTGTTATCAGTTAAGCGGAGATAAGAAGCTATGTAAGAATATAAATCAGCTACATCACTAAGCACTAAGCATTAGTTCTGCTGACATTTTTTTTTCCCATAGCAAGACTTTCTCAGTGAAAGAAGCAGTGTGTTGATTTGCAGTCTAGTGTAAGTTTATTTCCTTGTTGACTGACAGCAAAGAGTTCAGAGAGCAGCACTTTGAGTAGCACTAATCTTGGGCAAGTGACTTAACTTTTCTGAGACTCAGTTCTCTCACCTGTAAAATAGGAATAATGATACCTAACTAAGTTACAGGGCTGCTGTGAGAATGGAATGAGATAAGACATGCCAAGTGCTAAGCATGATGCCTGGTATATAGAAAGTACTCAATAAATTAGAGCTATTATTAGCATAGATAAGGTAGTCCTAATAGTTCCATAGATTAATAGTGTTATCTGAAACCAACAACAAAACACATGATCAAAAAACAAAGGGTCTCACGGTCAAATAAGTTTAGAAAGTTGATTATACTCTGGTAGACAAAAGGAATTCATCCTACGTACGTGTCACGCTTCTGACTCTTTGGGACCAGATTTTTGGGATCTCCAAAGCCGCCAACAATATGCTCAATAAATATATGGAGGCAGATTTTACTTTGAAACCAGCTGTCCTGGCATTAGTAGACTGAAGACTATCCCTAATTTCTTATTTTTCCATTCTTTTCCCATAACCCTGGCTTCTTGAGCAAAAGAGACCTCTCTTCTGGGTTCCTTCCAGTTGGCCACAGCACTTCCACACCCCCACCTTTCATCTTGAATCGCTTTTAACAATCTGACAACAAGCACTCTGAACATCCAAGAGGGCGTTTAGCCTTAGCCCCAACAATTCTTCTTTAAGGAACAACTGTCCCGAAGTGAAGAGAAAGTTCTTTCCAGGAAGTTACAAGTCCTTGATGGGCAGAGAAAGAAACTTCAGAAGAGTTACAAACATGGGGGGTAAAGTTTTTCCATGAAATCTTGAAGCGACCCATGAAGGATACCTGGAGTTAAGCTGTTTTAAACCAGCATCTTTCAAGCATTTTCATCCTACAACTTTCCATCATGTTTTTCCACGATAAAATTTCATTTTTTTTTCTTTTAATCAAATGACCATGCACTAACTTTACATTGTTGTTGTTGTTGTTAGGTGCCGTCGAGTCGGTTCTGACTCATAGCGACTCTGTGTACAACAGAATGAAACACTGCCTGGTCCTGTGCCATCCTCACAATTGTTGCTATGCTTGAGCCCATCGTTGCAGCCACTGTATCAATACATCTTGTTGATGGTCTTCCTCTTTTTCGCTGACCCTCTACTTTACCAAGCATAATGTTCTCCAGGGACTGGTCCCTCCTGATAATATGTCTAAAGTACATGAGACGAAGTCTCGCCATCCTTGCTTCTAGGGAGCATTCTGGCTGTACTTCTTCCAAGATAGATTTGTTCGTTCTTCTGGCAGTCCATGGTATATTTAATATTCTTCGCCAACACCATATTCAAATGCATCAATTCTTCTTTGGTCTTCCTTATTCAGTGTCCAACTTTAGCATGCCTGTGAGACTATTAAAAACATCATGGCTTGGATCAGGAGCACCTTAGTCCTCAAGGTGACATTTTTGCTTTTCAACCCTTTAAATAGGTCTTTTGCAGAGCCCTGGTGGCACAGTGGTTAAGAGCTTGGCTGCTAACCAAAAGGTCAGCAGTTTGAATCCACCATCTACTCCTTGGAAACCCGATGGGGCAGTTCTGCTCTGTCCTATAGGGTTGCTATGAGTCAGAATCGACTCGACAGCAACTGGTTTGATTTTGGTTAGGTTTTTGCCCAGTGCAATTTGTCATTTGATTTCTTGACTGCTGCTTCCATGGGCATTGATTGGGCATCCAAGTAAAATGAAATCCTTGGCAACTTCAGTCTTTTCTGTGTTTATCATGTTGTTGCTTATTGATCCAGTTGTGAGGATTTTTGTTCTCTTTATGTTGAGGTGCAATCCATAGTTATGGCTGTGGTCTTTGATCTTCATCAGTAAGTGCTTCAAGTCCTCTTCTCTTTCAGCAAGCGAGGTTGTGTTATCTGCGTATTGCAGGTTGTTCATGAGTCTTCCTCCAATCCTGATGCCACATTCTTCTTCATATAGTCTGGCTTCTTGGATTATTTGCTCAATGTACAGATTGAATAAGTATGGTGAAAGGACACAACCTTCATGCATGCTTTTCCTAACTCTAAATTACACATTATCCCCTTGTTCTGTTTGAATGACTGCCTCTCAGTCTAAGTACAGGTTCCTCATGAGCACAATTAAGTGTTCTAGAATTCTCATTCTTTGCAATATTATCCATAATTCATTATGATCTACACAGTTGAATGCCTTTGCATAGTTACTAAAACACTATTCAAAGGTAAACATCTTTCTGGTATTCTCTACTTTCAGCCAATATCCATCTGACATCAGCAATAATATCCCTCATTCCATATCCTCTTCTGAATATGGCTTGAATTTCTGGCAGTTCCCGGTCAATGTACTGCTGCAGCCGTTTTTGAATTATCTTCAGCAAAATTTTACTTGTGTGTGATGTTAATAGTATTGTTTGATACTTTCTGCATTCTCTTGGATCACCGTTCTCTGAAATGGGCACAAATATGGATCTCTTTCAGTAACTGTCTTCCAAATTTCTTAGCATAGACGAATGAGTACCTCCAGCACTGCATCCGTTTGTTGAAACATCTCAATTGATATTCCATTAGTTTTGGAGCCTTGCTTTTTGCCAGTGCCTTCAGTGCAGCTTGTACCTCTTCCTTCAATACCATCAGTTCTTAATCATATGCTACGTCCTGAAATGGTTGAACATCGACCAGTTCTTTTTGGTACAGTGACTCTGTATATTCCTTCCATCTTCTTTTGATGCTTCCTGTGTCATTCAATATTTTGCCCATAGATTCCTTCACTATTGCAACTCAAAGCCTGAATTTTTTCTTCAGTTCTTTCAGTTTGAGAAATACCTAATGTGTTCTTCTCTTTTGGTTTTCTAACTCCAGGTCTTTGCACATTTCATTGTAATACTTTACTTTGTCTTCTCGAGTTGCCCATTGAAATCTTCTGTTCAGCTCCTTTACTTCATCATTTCTTCCATTCACTTTAGCTACTCTACATTCAAGAGCAAGATTCAGAGTCTCCTCTGACATCCATTTTGGTCTTTTCTTTCTTTCCTGTCTTTTTAATAACTTTTTGCCGTCTCCATGTATGATGTCCTTGATATCATTCCACAACTCCTCTGGTCTTCAGTCAGTAGTGTTGAGTGCGTTAAAGCTATTCTTGAGACGGTCTCTAAATTCAGGTGGGATATACTCAAAGTCGGGTTTTGGCTCTCATGGACTTTCTCTAATTTTCTTCAGCTTCAACTTGAATTTGCATATGAGCAACTGATGGTCTGCTCTGCAGTTGGCCCCTGGCCTTGTTCTGACTGATGATGTTGAGTTTCTCCATCATCTCTTTCCACAGATGTAGTTGATTTGATTCCTGTGTATTCCATCTGGAGAGGTCTACATGTATATTCACCATTTGTGTTGTTGCAAAAAGGTGTTTACAGTGAAGAAGTCATTGGTCTTGCAAAATTCTATCATGTAATCTCCAGTGTCATTTCTGTCACTAAGCCGTATTTTCCAGCTTGTGTTCCTTCTTTGTTTCCAACTTGTGCATTCCAATCACCAGTAATTATCAGTGCGTATTAATCAGGAGTCATTTGACTCAAGGTGATAGAAACTCAATTCAGAGTAGCTTAGGCAAAAAAGAGAATTAGTTGTTTTCTGTAGTTGGGAAGGGGATGCTAACTGGAGGTGTGACGGAATCTGGGGACACAAATAATATCCTCAGAGCTTCCCATCTCTCAGCTCTGGTTTTCTTTGTAGATTTAATTTCCTCTTTTTTCTCCCAGTGGTTGTTGGAATCTGGCTTCCAGAAGCTCTGGGGGACACAACCTTGTAGTCTGTACTCCAAGGAGACAGAGAGCTGCTGTCTCTGAGCATGCAGTTATAGTATCCATGTTACCTGCCCTTCCTAGATCGGAGGGGGAGTTATACTGAATAGCCAGGGCTGGATCATATGACACCTCTCCTGTTTTCTTTTTTTTTTTTTTTAATCACTTTCCTTATAGCCAGGGTATTGGAGAATTGTAGTCTGAAGCCCCACCAGAACTACTTGGCATGGGGCAATGTGCGATCAGTTCCTCAAAGAAGACCAGAGGTTGTTAGAAAAGAAAGAGGTAAGAAATGCTAGGCTGATTAACAGAGCATATGTGTACTTTAAGGAGCCATGGTGGCACAAACAGTTAAGCGCTTGGCTGCTAACCGAAAGGTTGGCAGTTCAAAACCACCCAGCAGCTCCATGGGAGAAAGATTACAGCCAAGAAAGTTCTGTGGAGGCAGTTTTACTTTGTCATATGGTATCTAACACCAGCAACGGTGTGCACTATAGACTATTTTCAGGGAGAGGCAAACATATAATTAAAGGACTGATAATGGAACTTCAAGCAAAACTGAGGGAGGAAGGTCAGGGGGATAGGTCTTATTAAGGTCATTCAAATTATCCAATTTAGGTAATACCTTATCAGTCTGAGGAATTGAATCTCAATTCTCAACTGCTGTAGAGTTGATTCCTATAGGACAAAGTAGAACTGCCCCATAGGGCAGTTGGTGGGTTCGAACCACAGACTTTTCGGTTAGCAGCTGAGCACTTTAACCACTGTGCCACTAGGGCTCCTGAAGAGTTGAATAGTCTTACTAAAACTACAGGAGCCATGGTGGTGCAGTGTAGTGGTTAAAGCACTCAGCTGCTAACCAAAAGCTTAGCAGTTCAAGCCCACCAGCGATTCTGCAGGAGAAAGATGTGGTAGTCTGCTTCCATGAAGATTACAGTCTTGGAAACCTATGTGGCAATTCTACTGTGTCACACTGGGTCACTATGAGTTGGAATCAACTTGATGGCAACAGCTTATTAAAACTATAGTCTATCCCACCTCAATGTAAGAGAAAGACCACATTCCCCATGTTTCCAATACAAGCATGAAATGTTCTCATCACTTACTTGGCATTGCTGATGAACCCAATTCTTATCTCTCTCTGGCATCTCTCTTAATAAAATGTCTGCCATGTAATAAATATTTAATGAATGTTAGTTATTTCTGTCATTTTGACGTAGATTATTGCGAGCACAATCTCATTGAATCTTCATAATAACCTTACCAAAAAACCAAACCAAACCCATTGCCACTGAGTCAATTCTGACTCATAGCAACCTCATAAGACAGAGTAGAATTGCCTTAAAGGGTTTCCAAGGAGCGGTGGTTGATTCTAACCTTTTGGTTAGCAGCTGAGCTCTTAACCACGGCACCACCATAATCTTATAATTGTCCCTATTTTCATGTCAGGAAACTGAAGCTCAGACTTTTGACTTGCCTAAGATCACAAGACTAGTAATTGATGGGGCTGCTGTTACCCAAGTTTGTCTGACTCCAAAGCCCAAGCTCTTGACATCTGCATACCTAATTTGATCTCTGGTAGTTGGGAGATGACCAGGGGTGGATTAACCAGTAAGCAAGTTAGGCGCCGGCTTACATTAAGCAAGGTACACACGAGTTTACATGTGTTTACTTATTAATCTGTAGTGAACAGTTTCACATGGGTTTTCACTACATCTTTAATGTCACATCATAATTATAAAGAATTCATTATATATACTAGGGTCCTTTATTGAATTTTTAAGACTATTGAGCAGCAGATGTTGTCATGACATTCCATTCCAATAACATCCAACAAAATCTCCCCACAGATATTTCTGCTCAAATACAGATGCCATATCCTATTTAATGCGAAAAGCAGAAACAAGATTGGGCTGGTTTTCAGCTGTTCCATTTGGCCCTTTGTTGGTAGCTTTTTGTTAATAATCATCTCCTGGGTTCTGTGTAATTTTAGCATTACTGAAGCTCCAGGTTATCTCACTTCTGTTGTTGCTGGTTGCCCATGCTTGTTCACTTTCTACCACCTGCCAAGATGTTCGTCTTCATTTTGTATGTGTCATCAGCTTGAGATTCATGTAAGATGTGACCAAGATTTTTAAAGAAAAAATAAATTACCAATTTCCGTCTCGTTGATACAGTGGCTGCGATTTTGCATCCTCTACTTACTAGAATCTTATGTCCTCGCTGATACTCATCCAGGTTTGGAAATGGCATTAACACTTCTAAGAGAATGTGGATTGTCTGCTTAATAACCTTTGGGTTAGAGCATTCACTGAAGCGAGAGTCCCCATCCTGCATCTCTTCTCTGGGACTTTGTGGTTCTCTTCCCTCCTCTGCAACTCCTCCCCAAGTCTTCTTTCGCGGCTTGTCTAGTCTCTGTTGTTTATAACATTCTTCTCTGATGCATTAGGATGTTTTAGCTGGAAATAACAGCTTAAACTGCAAGGACATTTGTCTCACATGACAAGAAATCCCCAAATGGGTCAGTTCCAGGTTGGTTAATTGAGCAGCTCATGTTACTTACCTCTTTTCTTCTGCTCTCCTCAGCAGGCTGGCTTGGTCCTCAGACTTCAGATGACTTCCAGAGTCCCAGGTGGCACGTGTAGACACACAAGTTGGCTAACAGAAGTGAACACTTGTGTGTCTTATACCTCTTTTCATCAGTGAGGGAAACTCCCAGACGCACCGTCACCTTACCAATCAATTGCCAGAGTTGCATCCCAAACCCATGCCTAAACCTTGCAGGGGGAATGGAATGATTTTCATAGCCTTAGACTAATCAGGATTTATGCCCTGTGACTGGGAAGAGGCCTCACCCTGAACATCTAACCACAAAGAGTGTGAAGATTAACAAATATCTGGGTTCTATTGTTAAAAGAAGAAGGAATGGACTAGGTCATGCCTGCCTTAGTGTCTCTTAGGCAGAATCTTTGTTGTGGCTACGGCCCTCGCTGTAACCCATAGGACAATGACTTCCAAATATTTAGCCCAGATTTCTTGAAGAATCAGATGGGAAACTTAAATACCTACATGAATATTCCATTTTAGATATGTAGATATTCCTTTTGGATAACTGGTTGTCCTCCACAATATTTGAATATACTATTTAGTTCTTTCCTAGAAGTTCTTTCCTAAAAAATTTTGTATGCCTTTTTAATCTACCTCTTTTATTTGTAGGAGACCCCCTGGATGGTGCAAATGGTTAATGCTCTCAGCTGTTAACCAAAAGGTTGGAGGTTCGAGTCCACCCAGGGGTGCCTCGGCAAAAAGACCTGACAGTGTATATGATAAATCAGCCATTGAAAACCCAATGCAGCACAGTTCTACTCTGACAACATAGGATCACCATGAATAGGAATCCACTTGATGGCAGCTATTTTTTTTGTTGTTGTTGTTGTTTTAATTATTTATATTTCTAGGAGTGCTTCTAGGCCATTGGGGCCCTTGCCAGAGGTCGGGTAAATAAACAAAAGTCGTGTCAAAGGGCCTCATTTGCTGGTAACATGCCATGATATACCTTAGAAGCCAGTTCTCGGTATTATACCTGATGTGGACAGACGTCTTCACTGAAAGAACTGGGAAATACAGGAAGTCCTCACTTTGCATGATAGTGCGCAACCATAAAATTGACTACACAAGCTGAAACCATGCAAAGTGATCTTAATAATCAATGGGAAAAATTACAGTTGTTCTGAGAACTTTAAAAATTTTTGTCAGAACATTAAAAATCTCTTACTGTCATTTATATATGTATAGGGAAATATAAAAATAGTAAAGCTAATATTTATTTAGTACACAGTAATTTAAAACATTAGAAACATTGTAAATTAAAATAATTTTTTTGGTCAAAAACTTATCAAAAGTAGTTTGAACAGTGATTGCCTTCTCATTTTGTAACTTCTAATATGGAATAATCATCTTTCCTGTGACTGAGTGAATTTTCATAGTTCTTTCTAAGTGTGGATCAGCTTCCAACATTTACCCTTTGTACTTTCAATGTTGTGAAATAGCTCTGAGAGTTCCTTTAATGTAAAGTTTTTGAATGGTGTCACTTACTCTGAGACATCTTTATCCTTTTCATCATAGCCACTTTATTCATTTATGTCAATAAGTTCACCTTCACTTTCGTCCCCCTGGCTGCATAGCTAGTCTGTTGAATGGCAGCAGTGTCAACATTTCTATGATCAGCTCTTTCTTCTCCATTTACATTTGATTCGATTCCAGCATTATCATTTTTTCTTTGCTGCACTTTCATCTTTGTTGGCCAATTCCTCTTTCAGTTTTCCCTGTTTGTAAAATGCCATGTGGGTTTATCACTGGGAGACAAGAAGGCAACACAGCTACATACTTTGCTGCCAGTGTGGAAACTGAATAACAGATGCACAGTGACCAATCACCAACAGACTTTGAAAGAAGTGACATGGTCGTTCACTGATCATGGGGTGTACCAGTTTGAGGACTGAAGAGCTAGATGCAAAGTTTGTATTTTGTTCAATTTATCAGTTACTATTCTGTGGTAACTGAATATTGAACCATGTTCTTGGGGGACAATGTTATTGAACTAAATCACATAACTGAAATCTGTGCATACTGGAACCATGCAAAGCAAAGGCTGCCTGAATTGTAATTTAGGACATATCTACTCACTGGCCACTCAGTGGAAATATTTCTTCCAGCTCTAGACTCCTGAGACCCCGGTCAGACCCTTACTTCCAGGTGGCTGTGAAGTAGGCAAAGGACAGTGGTTTGTCAATGCCCATCCCCGAATGATGAGCCTCGTCTCTTATCTATGGGAAGGGATGTATGTTTAGCCTCGAGTCTGTGCAGTGGACACAGACTGGGAATGGCTGTTAATTAGGGAGGTGATATGCAGTAAAGCACTGCTGAGAGGCAGGAATGCCATTAGCAAATTTAATAGGCCAAACGACTGCCCATGTGTCAACCAAAGATGTTAAAGGGAACTAATACATAGGCTGCATGTTTTCCTCCCTCTCCACTGTTTCTAGTCTTTTTGTAAAAATGAAAATCCACTATATTCTATTGCGTCAGCCTTCAGAATCTAATCCAATCCAATCTAATACATTAAATGCTGTTAGAAGGCCTGGCGGTCTCTAGCACTGCCTTACTGTGTGACCTTAAACAGAAATCTTGTCCTTTGTTTTGCCTGCACTGTTATCCTCCCTCGGCTTTCAAATCATCTCTCTGCCACAGGTACATGGCAGGCCCCTTTGATGTCCTCAAGGGTGAACTCTACCATAAGCTCCAGAAAAACCCTCTGCCATCAACTCCGACTCATAGTGACCCTATAGGACACGGTAGAACTGCCCCATAGGGTTTCCAAGGCTGTAATCTTTACCGAAGCAGACTGCCACATCTTTCTCCAGCAGCTGGTAGGTTCAAACTGCTGACCTTTCAGTTAGCAGCCGAACACTTAACCACGTCATCACCAGGGCCTCGCCATAGCCTCCAAGTGGTTTAAAATAGTGAAGAAAGTTTTGGACTTGCTGACTTGGAGCTTATTATGATACCACTTTTTTTTTTCTTTTAGTAAAAATAGACAGTGTATACCTCTATTCTTTTCTTGTGTCTACTTAATTATGTGCTTTCTTTTATGTGGCAAAGGAAACTGTTAGATTATGGAAAGAGCACAAATCTTAGAATCAGACAGGGCTGAGTTGGAAACTTGCCTTCACCACTGACTATACTTGGAATATTTTATGTCATCTCCCTGAGCCTCCATTTTTCTCATAATAAAATGAGTGTATTAACTAGGTTTAAATAATACATGTAAGATAGCTAGGTCAAGCCTAGCCTATACAAACAGTTCAATATGTGATGGCCACTATCATTAACTGATTACTATCATTAATCAGTAATGGAATCCCTGGGTAGTGCAAATAGTTAACGCACTTGGCTGCTAACTGAAACGTTGGAGGTTTGAGTCCACCAAGAGGTGCCTTGGAAGAAAGGCTTGGCAGTCTAATTCTAAAACATCAGCCATTGAAAATCCTACAGAGTACAGTTCTACTCTGACACACATGGGGTCACCATGAGTCAGAGGTGATTCGACAGCAACTGGTTACTGTCATTATGAACTACCTCATAAGCAAATGTGTAGATCAAATAAGCTGGTGTATGTTAATATTTCACTAGTACCTGGGATACCCAGGGTACTCAAAAATGTTATTTCCCTTTCTGCTTTAGCAACTGTAAGCTCAGAGCCGAATTTACTGGTCAGTTGTAAGATTAATGTACCCCAAATATTTGATATAGCTAGTTCTGTACTTAACTGCTTTTCATTTTTTTGTGTGGTTTTGTTCTTGCTTCTTTTCAAATGTGTTTTAATATTAGACGCCCACTCAGATCACTTGTAGAGGTACAGGAGGATAAAAAATGAATGAATAAATTACAATATTTCCATTTTAGTCTCCATGTTGTGTAAAGCATTCTGCCCTCCTTACCTCTGGTCTGGGTACCTGTTATGATATTCAGCAACATTCTTCAGCTTGTGGAAATAGTTCCATTTTCCCAGAAGATATTTTGTGGCTGTCATATAGTTTGCACCATATCAGAAATTTTGGCTGTGGTGTTTATTTGCCAACCACCTGCAGATAGCCTGGAACAAAGGCTGATAGAATTCAAATTATCAGGAATAATGCCTCGTATTTACCCATCCCATTTCATTTATGATTCCTGGGCACAACAGAAGATGACTTTCCTCAACCTCTTTTGCAGTTAGGATGAGGTCATAACTGGGTTCAAACTAATAGGATCTGGATGGAAGTGATGTATTCTTTCCAGGCCTGGTAATAAAACCTTCCAGGAAATTGATGACACTCTCTTCCCATTTCCCAGTGATGTATAAGGTACTGTCTTTTAAATGGCAGAATAATAATATGGAAGGGGCCTAGATACCTGAGTTATCACTTGGAGGAGAACCACCACAGAGAACCACCTGGACCTACATCAGATTGTGATATTAGCAAGAAATCAATCTTTGTTGGGTTAAGCTTCTAAGGTACAAACCACCAGTTGCCATCGAGTTGATTCTAACTCATGAGAACCCCATGTGTGTCAGAGTAGAGCTGTGTTCCATAGGGTCTTCAATAGAATATTTTTCAGAAGAAGATCACCAGACCTTACTTCTGAGACAACTTTGGGTGGACTCAAACCTCTAACCTTTTGGTTAGCTGCTGAGTGCCTAACAATTTGCACCACCAGCAACTCCAAGCTTCTAAGATATCAGGGCTTATTTGTTAACACAGCATAGCCTATGGTATCCTATGATTACTTAAACACTTCTCTGTCTAATTCATAGGATTTCATGCAGAGGGAATGATACTGTGCTCATTACATTGTAAATGAGGCGGGGCCAAGATGGCGGAGTAGTCAGACATTTCCGGTGGACGCTCTTACAACAAAGACCCAAAAAAACAAGTGATTCGATTATGTATGGCAATATGGGAGCCCTGAGGAACCAGACTGAGTGGCAGGGGAGGGAAAGACGGTTCGGAAGGAGCTAGGATTTGCCAGACCTGACTTGATGAGAGCCTGAGCCCTTCAGGCCTGAGCAGCTCATGAGTGAGTGGTGAGGCAGGCAAGTGGCAGTGTTCAAGAGGTGCGTTTTCTGCAGCGGGAGTGACCCAGCACCAGCGTCTACACAGCCAACCAGAACTAGTGAGAAGCAGACCTCACTGGTGAAAGATAAGTACTGGGGTACAGCTTATCGCATGGATCAAAAACACCCCCCTTAGGGAAAAACCTCTCTCCCATTTACCTCCCTACTCCTTCTTTTGAACTGGGTCCTGGACCGGCTTCAGCAATTGCCCAGTCCCCTGGGCTGGAAGTAGGATCAGTCACACACCCAGAGCCATTTTTCTGGCCTTGGAACGTGAACAAATTAATAAACAGGAAAAAATAAACTGCCAGCTCCCGTAAGCCAGGAACCCAGGGTAGGCACAGCTCCTTTGCCTAGGCACAGGCATAAGGGACCCACGGACTTTGAGTGCCTTTCCCCCTGCATAGACTTGTGTGGGCCCATTTCAACAGCGTAGGCCTTCATTACCGCAGTAAACGGTATATACCGGAACTCTAACTTCAACTGTTTCAGCTGTGAAGTGGCAGGTTCTTGACATTTGACCCTGCTCTGCCCATTAAGCAGAGTCTTCACCTACCCACATCAGGGGCCTGAGGACTGCTGGCTTCACACATGCCACCTAGCTGCCTGCGATAGGGGCCCATGAATGAGAGGTGCCCCCCAGCCCTTACAGACAACAGCACTAGGTGCTCAAAGTCCAGCTGCAAAACCCACCCACCTACGCGCTCTAGGGAACAGGGACACGCCTTCCTCCTGGACACTCGGTGGCCGTCAGCCCCTGCCTTGCTCAGAGTGTGTCTCCCTGCTGCAGTCAGATGCCTGTGCCTACACCAATCACCCGTGCCTGTCTAGGACTGTAAGTGAGAGCCTACACCACACACTTGGTGGCTATCTACCAGGGCACCTGAGCTGAATCGATACAGGATGAGTGGGTGGACTCCTGAGCTCACATACCTAGTAACAGATCTAAACACCTGGTGACAGGACATTAGAGCTTCAAAGGTGCCAATAATCAAACTAGCTCATACAAGCAGCCTGTTTGGGTATATCAAAACAAAACAAGAAGCTAGGACACAGTAAGCAAACATAAAATAAATAAATATAACAACTTATTGAT
The DNA here is from genome assembly GCF_000243295.1 of Trichechus manatus latirostris. Classification (NCBI taxonomy): domain Eukaryota; kingdom Metazoa; phylum Chordata; class Mammalia; order Sirenia; family Trichechidae; genus Trichechus; species Trichechus manatus. The sequence continues at coordinate 2,460,907 of NW_004443967.1, read as the reverse complement.
GGCTCGGAGACAACAGTCAATATCAAATCACATAAAGAGGCAATCCATGATGGCTTCAGCAAGCTCCAAAATAAAGAATATAGAAATTTTCCAGAGGAGGAAAATTTCTTGGAATTACCGGAGGCAGAATACAAAAGATTAATATACAGAACTCTTCAAGAAATTAGGAAGGAAATTAAGCAAAATGCAGAACCTGCAATAGAGGAGATTAAAAAGATTAGAAAAGAGCATAATGACAAATTTCACAGGCTGCAAGAATCCATAGAGAGACAGCAATCAGAAATCCAGAAGATTAACAATAAAATTTCAGAATTAGACAACTCAGTAGAAAGTCATAGAAGTAGAATTGAGGCAATGGAAGTCAGAATTAGTGAGACTGAAGATAAAGTACTTGACACCAACGTATTTGAGGAAAAATCAGTTAAAAGGATTTAAAAAAATGAAGAAACCCTAAGAAATATGGGAACTCTATCAAGAGGAATAACCTACGAGTGATTGGAGTACCAGAATGGGGTGGGGTGGGGGGAATAACAGAAAATAAAGAGAGAATTGTTGAAGATTTGTTGGCAGAAAACTTCCCTGATACCGTGAAAGATGACAAGATATCTATCTGAGATGCTCATCGAACCCCACATAATGTAGATCCCAAAAGAAAGTCCCCAAGACATATAACAATCAAAATTGCCAAAACCAAAGATAAAGAGAGAATTTTAAGAGTGGCTAGGGATAAAGGAAAAGTCATCTACAAAGGAACGTCAATAAGAATAAGCTCTGACTACTCAGCAGAAACTATGCAGGCAAGAAGGCAGTGGGATGACATATATAAAGCCTTGAAGGAAAATAAATGCCAGCCAAGAATTACATATCCAGCAAAACTGTCTCACAAATATGCTGGTGAAATTAGGGCATTTCCAGATAAACAGAAGTTTAGGGAATTTGCAAAATCCAAACCAAAATTACAAGAAATAGAAATAGATTAGAAAATCAGTAACATCAGATAACAATCCAAGAGTAGAACACAGAACAGAGCAACCAGATAACAACCCAGATAGGGAAGTCACAAAAGTAGATCAAAACTAAAACACTGAAAACAGGGAAACAGGTGTCAATACGTAAAAGATGATAAAACAAAAAAGAGAGACACTTAAAAAATGTAGACATAGATTTCGCATATGGAGAGGAAGTCAAGGCAATATAAAGAAATAAAAGACTGGTATAAACTTAGAAAAATAGGGGTAAATATTAAGGTAACCACAAAGGAAACTAACAATCCTACAAGTCAAAATAAAAAATTAGAAAAATGTAAAGACTCAGCAAACACAAAATCAACAACAATGAAAAAGATGAAAAGAAAATACATAAAGAAAAATGACTCAGCACAGAAAATTAACTGGAACAAAGAAACACACACAAAAAAAAAGAGATCAAAATGACAGCACTAAACTCATACCTATCAATAATTGCGCTGAATGTAAATGGACTCAATGCACCAATAAAGAGACAGAGAGTGGCAGATTGGATTAAAAAACAATCTGTCTATAGGCTGCTTACAAGAGACACACCTTAAAGACAGAAACAAACTAAAACTCAAAGGATGGGAAAAAAATACATCAGGCAGACAACACTCAAAAAAGAGCATGAGTGTCAATATTAATCTCTGACAAAATAGACTTTAAAGTAAAATCCACCACAAAGGATAAGGAAGGACACTATATAATGATTAAAGGGTGAGTAGGAGGACATAACTATAATAAATATTTACGTACCCAACAACTGGGCTCCAAAATACATTAAAAAAACTCTAACAGCACTGAAAAGAGAGATAGCTACACAATAGTAGTAGGAGACTTCAACACACCATTTTCGGTGAAGGACAGAACATCCAGAAAGAAGCTCAACAAAGATATGGAAGAGCTAAATGCTGCAATCAACCAACTTGATCTCATAGATATATACCAAACACTCCACCCAACAGCGGCCAAGGATACTTTCTTTTCCAACGCACATGGAACATTCTCCAGAATAGACCACATATTAGGCCATAAAGCAAGTGTCAACAAAATCCAAAGCATCGAAATATTACAAAGCAGCTTTTCTGACCAGACAGCCATAAAAGTAGTAATCAACAACAACAAAAAAATCAAACCCATGGAAACTGAACAACACCTTGCTCAAAAACTACTGGGTTATAGAAGAAATTAAGGATGGAATAAAGAAATTCATAGAATCAAACAAGAATGAAAACTCATCCCACTAGAACCTTTGGGATGCAGCAAAAGCAGTGTTCAGAGGTCAGTTTGTAGAAATAAGCACACGCATCCAAAAAGAAGAAAGGGCCATAATCAAAACATTAACCCTATGACTGGAACAAGTAGAAAGAGAGCAGCAAAAGAAACCCTCAGGCACCAGAAGAAAGGAAATAATAAGAATTAGAGCAGAATTAAATGAAATAGAGAATAGAAAAACAATTGAAAGAGTTAACAAGACCAAAAGCTGGTTC
>NW_004443967.1:2426224-2457749 GCF_000243295.1 Trichechus manatus latirostris | reverse complement strand
TAGAAGGGAAATTCCTCATTATAATTAAGGGTATTTATACAAAGCCAACAGCCAACATCATCCTAAATGGAGAGACTTTGAAAGCATTCCCCTTGAGAACAGGAACCAGACAAGGATGCCCTTTATCACCACTCTTATTCAACATTGTGCTGGAGGTCCTAGCCAGAGAAATTAGGCTAGAAAAAGAAAGAAAGGGCATCCAAATTGGTAGGGAAGAAGCCAAAGTATCTCTATTTGCAGATGATATGATCTTATACACAGAAAACCCCAAAGAACCCACATGAAAACTACTGGAAATAATAGAAGATTTCAGCAAAGTTTCAGGATACAAGATAAACGTACAAAAATCAGTTGGATTCCTTTACACCAACAGAGAGAACCTCGAAGAGGAAATCACCAAATCAATACCATTTACACTAGCCCCCAAGAAGATAAAAATACTTAGGAATAAATCTAACCAGAGAGCTAAAAGATCTGTACAGTGAAAAGTACAAGACACTACTGCAGGAAACCAAAAGAGGCCTGCGTAAGTGGAAGAACATACCTTGCTCATGGATAGGTAGAATCAACATAGTGAAAATGTGAATTCTACCAAAAGCGATCTACAGATACGATGCAATTCCCATTCAAATTCCACCGGCATTTTTTAATGAGATGGAGAAACAAATCACCAACTTCATACGGAAAGGGAAGTGGCCCCAAATAAGTAAAACATTACTAAAGAAGAAGAACATAGTGGGAGTCCTCACACTACCTGATTTTAGAACCGATTATACCGTCACGGTAGTCAAAACAGCCTGGTACTGGTACAACAACAGATACACAGACCAATGGAACAGAATTGAGAATCCAGACATAAATTCATCCATCTATGAGCAGCTGATGTTTGACAAAGGCCCAAAGTCCGTTAATTGGGGAAAACACAGTCTCTTTAACAAATGGTGATGGCATAACTGGATATCCATCTGCAAAAAACTGAAACAAGACCCACACCTCACACCATGCACAAAAACTAACTCAAAATGGATCAAAGACTTAAATATAAAATCAAAAACAGTAAAGATCATGGAAGAAAAAATAGGGACAATGCTAGGAGGCCTAATACATGGCATGAACACAATACGAACCATAAGTAACAATGCACAAGTACCAGAAGAGAGACTAGATAAGTGGGAGCTTCTAAAAATCAAACACTTATGCTCATCAAAAGACTTCACCAAAAGAGTAAAAAGACAGCTTACAGACTGGCAAAAAAATTTTGGCCACAACAGTTCCGATCAACATCTAATCTCTAAAATGTACAAGATACTGCAAAACCTCAACAACAAAAAGACAAATAACCCAATGAAAAAATGGGCAAAGGATATGAACAGGCACTTCACCAAAGAAGATATTCTGGTGGCTAACAGACACATGAGGAAATTCTCACAATCATTAGCCATTTGAGAAATGCAGATCAAAACTACAATGAGATATCATCTCACCCCAACAAGGGTACCATTAATCCAAAAAACACAAACTAATAAATGCTGGAGAGGCTGTGGAGAGACTGGAACACTTATACACTGCTGGTGGAATGTAAAATGGTACAATCACTTTGAAAATTGATCTGGCACTTCCTTAAAAAGCTAGAAATAGATGTACCCTATGATCCAGCTATCCGATTCCTTGGAATATATCCTAGAGAAGTAAGAGCCATCACACGAATAGATATATTCACACCCATGTTCATTGCAACACTGTTCACAATAGCAAAAAGGTGGAAACAACCTAGATGCCCATGAACGGATGAATGGATAAACAAATTATTTATAGCCACCCAATGGAATGCTATGCAATGATAAAGAACAACAATGAAGCCGTGAAACATAACATGGAGGAATTTGGAGGGCGTTATGCTGAGTGAATTTAGTCAGTCATAGAAGAACAAATATTGTATAAAACCACTATTATAAGAACTCAAGAAAAGGTTTAAACACAGAAGAAAACATTCTTTGATGGTTACGGGGGTGGGGAGGGAGGGTGAGGGTTATTTTCTAACTAGACAGTAGATAAGAATTATCTTAGGTGAAGGGAAGGACAGCACACACTACAGGGGAAGTCAGCCCAACTGGACTAAACCAAAGCTAAGAAGTTTCCTGAATACAGTTAAACACTTTGAGGGACAGAGTTGCTGGGGTGGGGATCTGGGGACCATGCTTTCAGGGGACATCTAGGTCAAATGGCATAACAAACCTTATTAAGAAAATGTTCTGCATCCTGCTTTGGTGAGTGGCGTCTGGGGTCTTAAAAGCTTGCAAGCAGCCATCTGAGAAGCATCAATTGGTCCCAAGCACCTGGAGTAAAGGAGAATGAAGAACACCAAAGACACAAGGAAAGTATTAGCCAAGAGACAGAAAGGGCCACAGAAACCAGAGACTTCATCAGCCTGAGACCAGAAGAACTAGATGGTGCCCGGCTACCACCAATGACACCCCTGACAGGGAACACAACAGAGAGTCTCTGATGGAGCAGGAGAAAGGTGGAGTGCAGAACTCAAATCCTAGTAAGACCAGACTTAATCGTCTGACTGATACTGGAGGAACCCCTGAAAGCATGGCCCCTAGATTCTCTATCAGCCCGAAAATAAAACAATTTCTGAGGCCAACTCTTCACACAAAGATTGGACTGGACTGTGGGACATAAAGTGATGCTCTTGAGGAGAGTGTGTCTTAGCTCAAGTAGATACAAGAGACTAAACAGGCAGCTTCTGTCCGGAGGTTTGATGGGAAGGCAGAGAGGGTTAGGAGCTGGTTGAATGGACATGGGGAATCATGGGTGGAAAGGAGGAGTGTGCTGTCACAGTATGGGGAGAGCAATTAGAGTCGCATAACAATGAATGTATAAATTTTTGTATGGGAAAAAAACAAACAAAAGATCTAAAAGGGTAGGAGACAGGCAGAAGAGAAATTTTCTGTTATTTATTAAACACAATGCATAAACCTCTGTGGAAAAGCTTCAACTTCAAAGAAATCAAGTGTGATAAATGATAGATACGGGGGAAATCTCCGTTGTCAGAAATACTGAGAGAAATGAACACGCTTAACCTAGATCCAAAAATGCATATGTGTTTTCACATGGTTACGAAGGGGGTAGGATCACAGGCACATATGAAAGGTTGCACCTTGGAAAGGAGGAGGGACCCAGTTTCCTTGAGCAGAAGAATAAAGGCAGAGCGTGGCAAGTATTTGAATCTCTCTTATGTGTTGGGGTTTATTCTTTTTTTTTTTTAATTAGTTAATTTATTTATTATTTATTTATTTTGCTTTTACCAATTACTGCCGAGTCAACTCCAAGTCATGGCGACCCCATGTGTGTCAGAGTAGAACTGTGCTCCGTAGGGTTTTCAGTGGCTGATTTTTCGGAAGTAGATCACCAGACCTTTCTTCTGGGGTTTGTTCTCAAAGAGAATGTCTGTTTTCTACCTTTTCATCATCCTACTAGCTGGAATGTAGATATGATCATTGGATCTCTAGCAGCTATTGTGGATCATGAGGATAAAAACCCACACCCATGGTACAGGAGAGCATTGAGCTAGAAGGTGTCTAAGTTTCTGAGGATCATGGAGCCAATGTACAGCCCCAAACTGCCCGCTTCCTAACTCTTCATACCTAAGAGAAAAATAAACATTATCCTGTTTGAAAAAAACATACACTGTAAATGGTATATCAAATAGTATGTAAATGTATCATGTTGTTATTTGTGGAAAGGGCATAGGTTGCAAGCATGGCAAGTATTTGAATCTCTCTTATCTGCAGTTCTGTCATCTGGAAAATAACAGACCTAATCCTTGTCGTGATTACTTCTCAGGGTTGTTACAAGATGCAAATGAAATCATAGATGTGTAAGAACTTGGTTAACTGTAAAGTTCTGTCAGATGGAAGACGCTGTAATTATTTCTCTGGGGCTTCAATCCTCTCCCAGGAATACCCTCTCCGAATACAGGAGGGATACCTCACTACCCCAGAGTGTTACTGTTTTCTAGAATGTCAGCATAGACTTGTTCAGCAAAGTGTGAGCCCAGCTCGCCTGAAAGTAATCCGGAACATTTGGCAGGCATTTTCTGCCTGGAACAGCTGCTTGAAGCTGAAAATAAAAGTGCTTCTGATTCTAAACACAGAATGTCTAGAAGGGAGAAAAAAGATCCTTGTACAGAGTTTTAATCTCTCCTGAAAAGGATGGTGAATGGAGTGGGGGTGTAGGTGGTGTCTGGCACGGGAAAGTGAGAGGGGTCAAACTACACTTAGGTTATGGCAGGTCCCAGACCCCAGGGAAGGCTAGGTCAAGGTCATGGGCAACATACTCAGCTGTCTACATGGGGTATTTCCAGGGAACAGGAGGCCCCCAGTTTCCAATCTATTGCATGGCTGAGTCCCAAAACTCCCCAGGTGAAGCTTCTTTCTTAAGAGCTGTCAGCTTTGTTTCCAGTATAAAACCAACTAACCGACCAACATGTCTCATGGGAGGAATTGTACCAGAAGTTAATATTGTCCTAAGGAGACTTTGGGGATTTTCAAAGAGACAGTTTTGAGGCCTGTGGAGTGGGGAAGGTGCATAAAATTCACAGCAAGTGATTCCCAGATGAGAAGTAGAGGACAGGGTCAGTCAACAGTCTTTAGATTGCCATGTGGGCGTGGCTTCTGAAACACACTTTCCTATTTGGGGGTGCCACTCCCAGACACCTGGCCCTCTGACCTCAGTGCTCACAGTTGTAGCTCTTGCTACATGCAGGCACACTTCTAGGCACTTCTCAAATATCAGCTCATTTATTACTCACACAACCTGTGCATTTGTTTCCTAAGACTGCCAAAAGGAAGTACGACATACTGGGTGGTTTTTAAGAACAGAAATTTATTATCTCACAGTTCTGGAGTCTAGTAGTCTGAATTCAGGGTGTTGTCAGGGTCATGTTCTCTCTGAAGGCTCTAGGGGAAGATCTTTCCTTGTCTCTCCCAGCTTCTGGTAGCCCCAGGTTCTCCTTGGCTTGTGGCAGCGTACCTCCAGCCTCTGCCTCCTTCTTCACATGGCCGTCTTCCCTATTGTATGCCTCTTTGCCTCTGTGTCTCTTCTCTGCTCTTAAGGACATCAGTCGTATTGGATTAGGGCCCAGACTACTCCAGTCTAACCTCATGTTGACTTAAATAATTGTAACTGCAAAGATACTACGGTAGTAAAACCTGTTAAAGCCAAACCTCTGTAAGGTGGAAACCTGTCAGAGAAGGAAAACTCAAATATTTTCCACCAACAGGGAGTAATGAAAAAGTGGTAAGACTGCACCCTGTCAAAGGCAGAAAACTTGTGAGACCCGGAAAAACAAGGCGGTCCCGTTGAGTTCTGGCTCTTGCAGGTTTCAGTGTATTCCCAAATAAGGTCACGTTCACAGATACCAGGGACTGGGGCTTGAATATATCTTTTTGAGGGACACAGTTCAATCCATAAAAAACCCTGTGAAATAGATACTCTTATCATCCCCATTGTATAAATAGAGAAACTGAAGCCCAGAGAAGTTAAGTTCTAGGGCATAGGGCTAATAAGTGGCAGAGCTGGATCCAAAGCCAAGCAGCAGGCTCTACAGCCCATGCTGTGAACACTACACCCTGTTGCCTGGTTTGGAAAAGAAGTCAAATATGTTGGACCTTCCGGCTCCAAGACCCTGGGGTTCTCAGACTTGAATTCATCAAATGAGAGTCAGCCAATTAAAAACAAAATCAACAAGAAAGCCATTTCATGTTGTGCAGATACATGATTGTGGCTAATAAGAATAAAATGCAAATCCTTGTTGCCAATTCCCTGCTACTGGAGAAGGAGCATCCCTCATTTCGGTTCCAAAGCAATGAAGACAGGTCCGAAAGAAAACCCTCAGTGCCTGTAGCATGGAAATGTAGCTCTGAGTGAGCTCTTTACCTTTTACTTAGTTGTTGGCTAAAATAAGTAAAAAAAAGAAAACCTTTCTGGAGCTATGCTTTTAGTTTGGGGTGCTAAGATTCATTAGCATAGTTTCATAAAAATGTGTGTCTGGGGCATATGCTTATTGCTCGTCACAATGCTTCTGTGCACCTCACTAATTACCAGCTGCCTTTAGGTGTTTACTTGAAGACAGTCAAGTACTATGGAATCAAGTAGAGCTAACAAATTACTTTTGTGAGGAATCTGGAAAAAAGGAAAGTGAGAGATGAACAATTAGTATTTGTCTCCGACTTCCCTGGGTGGCTGGCTGCTTACCTTATGATGTGTTGAACATCACTCAGCTGAATCCCAATGAGTTGCCTCCAGATTCAGTGTTTCCATCTCCAAAATGGGTACTTTTCTACACTCTTCTCCTCAGTGTTGGTCAAAGTGTGATCCACAGACCAGCTGCATCCAATTCACTTGGGGGCCTTGTTAAAACCGGGGAGTCCCTATCCCAGTTAATTGGCCTAATAATGTGTTTAGTGCTTCTGTTCTCCCTTCTAGTTGATTGCGTAGTGCCTGGGGTCTTAAAAGCTTGCAAGTGGCCATCAAAGGCATGGCAATTGGTCTCTATTTGCCTGGAGGAACAGAAGCAAAAGGAGAGTCAGGAATAGGAGATGGATATGGAATGTGTGGCTAATTTGCCTCCATGAACAACTGCTTCCTTTACCATGAGACCAGAACTGGATGGTGCCCAGTAACCATTACTGAACATTTTGATCAAAGATTCTATAGAACAGTCCTGATCAAAAGCGGAAAAATGCAGAACAGAACTTCAAATGCTCATGGACTTCAGACTTTCTGGAGCCATTGGGGCTGGATAAACCCCTGAAACTCTTGCCCTGAGATAATCTTTAAAACTTAAATGAAAAATATTCCCTGAAGTCTTCTTAAAACCAAACGATTTAGCTTAACAAGTAAAAAATGTCTGCCTTGAGCATTATGTTCTTTTAAGAACTATCTATATGGGAATAAAGTGACAACAGCAACTTGAAAGATTAGATAGGAACCTTAGGAAGCAGTGGGTTTAAGTTACCGGGGGAGGAACAACTCAGAAAAGGAGGGTGAGAATGGCTACACAACTCGAAGAATGTAATCAATGTCACTAAATTGTACATGTAGAAACAGTGAATTGGTGTGTTTTTGCTGTGTATATTCTCAACATCAACAACAAAATAAAAGAAAAAAAGTGGGGAGTCCCTGGCACAGGCCACTGAATCAAAATTTGTACAAGTGAAGCCTAGGTGGACTGACCAAATGAACTGGTTTACATCCATTAACTCAGAGCTACTTTCATTCTCAGATGTGTTCCGGTTTTTATAATAAACTACATTGTTACTCTAGGCCTCAGACTACATTTTAACACCTGCCCCAGGTGATTCTTAATGCACATTAAAGTTTGAGAAGCACCGTTCTAAGTTTGTTAGAGGCGTTGGATGGGATAAGACTGTTGTTAGTAATAGTGAGTTTGATGAAAAAACAAGAACAACAAAACAAAACATTGTCATTTATAAAAATCATATTCTTACACATATTACATATCTGTGACTATACTAAAAACCATCGAATTGCACACTTTAAATTGGTGAATTGTATGCTATGTGAATTATATCTCAATAAAGTTGGTTTGTTATTTTTTAAAAAAAAAAAAAAAGACAGCACCTTATATCAGTACCTCTTGCTTTATCTGCCTGGCCAAGGAAATCATGAATTGAGTGTTGCCTGAGAAAGCTGACTAGGTTTTATTTCTGAAAACCTGTGTGGCATTAAAAAAAAAAAAAAAAAAATCTGCTCATGGCCTCCATCCACCCTGTGACTGTGACAAGCATCTGGTCTCTGAGTGGCGAGCTGTAGCTGTGTCTACTCTTTGGATTTTAAGTGCGAGTGCACTGCTCAGCCAGAAATAATTCTCCACTTCTCTGCCCATGCAGTGCCATTTGGACTTTTGGGAAAGCTGTTCCTCTTATGATAAAATGGTAGAAGTGGAAACTTGGGTTTTCCATTGCTCCACCTGACCGTGGAGAATGGCTTAAAGTCCTGATCAGTCTCCATTAGATGGTTCCTTTCAAGGATAGATAGAGTAATGGATGGATAGCCTCTGTGTTGATTTTTACAACCTCAAAAAATAAATGCCATATGAATTTGACGTGATTAATGTGTATGCAAACACCAAATAAAGTAATAAAGATTTGACACTTAACTAAAAAGTGTTGCCAGAAAAATATGAATGATGATTTTAATATAAGCATTGTGTGGCGTGTATCCCCCGCTTCTTTTAAATTCCCCCCCTCCAACAGAGAGGCGGGGGTGTGGGCCATGCACTTGGGAAGGAAATGAGAAATTATATTTGGAATTAAATTTAAAGAAGAAGTTGCAATTGGTTTAATTATATGTCACCCAGTGTGGGTCCAGAGCTAGACAGGCTCTCAGGCACTGATGAATTAGGGTGCTGGCCTTGGCATGGGACTGAGATCCCAAGCAGGGAACTTGCTTTGCAGCAGACACTTGTACCTATGATTGACTCCCATGCAGAAATCCAAAAGCAGGTTGAGAGCCTTTTTCAACATCCCCAAGCCTTCTAGCTACAGAAATCCTATTAAGCCTAGTGGGACTTTTCTGATTAATGCTCCATGCTCTAAATCCAGAAGATGCTCTTTTGTGCATATGTTGAAGGAGCCCCTGAGGTCTATTGGGTAAATAATCCATACATTAAATAGCTCTTAAGTTACTAATAGAACTCCAGAAGACTCCTTCAGCGTATGTACTGAATCCACACTACCGCCATTTGCCATCAGGTCAATTTTGACTCATGGTGACCTCATTTGTGTCAGAGTAGAACTGTGCTCCATAAGGTTTTTAATGGCTGATTTTTCGGAAGTAGATCACCAGGTCTTTCTTCCAAGATGTCTCTGGGTGGATTCGAACCTCCAACCTTTAGGTTAGCAGCCAGGCGATCGCGTTGACACTTTGCACCACACAACTTGTTATGTTGTTGTTGTTAGGTGCTGTGGAGTCATTCCGACTCATAGAGACCCTATGCACAACAGAACGGAACACTGCCTGGTCCTGCGCCATCCTCACAATCGTGTTACGCTTGAGCCCATTGTTGCAGCCACTGTGTCAATACATCTTGCTGAAGGTCTTCCTATTTTTCGCTGGCCCTCTGCTTTACCAAGTGTCTTAGTCATCTAGTGCTGCTACAACAGAAATACCACAAGTGGATGGCTTTCACAAAGAGAAGTTTATTTCTTCACAGTAAAGTAGGCTAAAAGTCCAAATTCAGGGCATCAGCTCCAGGGGAAGGCTTTCTCTCTCTGTCAGCCTTCTCATCAACGTGCCCCGGGACTAGGAGCTTCTCTGTGCAGGGACCCCGGTTCAAAGGACGCGCTCTGCTCCCGGCACTGCTTTCTTGATGGTATGAGGTCCCCCTGTCTCTCTGCTCACTCTGTCTTTTATATCTCAAGAGATTGCCTCAGGATACAATCCAATCTTGTAGATTGAGTCCTGCCTTACTAACACAACTTCCACCCATCCTCCCTCATTAACATCATACAGACAGGATTTACAACATACAGGAAAATCACACAATACCAGGAATCATGGCCCAGCCAAATTGACACACACATTTTGGGGGGGACATAATTCAATCCATGACACCAAGCATGGTGTCCTTCTCCAGGGACTGATCCCTCCGGATAATATATTCAAAGTACGTGAAACATAGTCTCGCCATCCTTGCTTCTAAGGACCATTCTGGTTGTACTTCTTCCAAGATAGACTTGTTCATTCTTTTGGCAGTCCATGGTGTAGTCAATATTCTTCACCAACCCCACAATTTAAAGGCATCAGTTCTTCTTCGGGCTTCCTTATTCATCATCAAGCTTTCACATGCATGTGAGGCAATTGAAAACACCGTGGTTTGAGTCAGGCGCACCATAGTCTTCACGGTGACATCTTTACTTTTCAACACTTTAAAGAGACCTTTTCCTGCAGATTTGCCCAGTGCAATGCATCTTTTGATTTCTTGACTGCTGCTTCTATGGGTGTTGACTGTGGATTGAAGTAAAATGAAATCCTTAACAACTTCAGTATTTTCTCTGTTTATCATGATGTTGCTTACTGGTCCAGTTGTGAGGATTTTTGTTTTCTTTTGTTGAGGTGTAATCCATACTAAAGGCTGTGGTCTTTGTTCTTCATCAGTAAGTGCTTCAAGCCCTCTTCACTTTCAGCAAGCAAGGTTGTGTCATCTGCTTATTGCAGGTTGTTAATGAGTCTTCCTCCAATCCTGATGCCCCGTTCTTCTTCATATAGTCCAGCTTCTCTAATTGTTTGCTCAGCATACAGATTGAACAAGTATGGTGAAAGAATACAACCCTGACACACACCTTTCTTGACTTTAAACCATGCGGTATCCTTTTGTTCTGTCTGAATAACTGCCTCTTGATCTACGTACAGGTTCCTCATGAGCACAATTAAGTGTTCTGGAATTCCCATTCTCTGCAATGTTATCCATAATTTGTTATGATCCACACAGTCGAATGTCTTTGCATAGTCAATAAAACACAGGTAAACATCTTTATGGTATTCTCTGCTTTCACCCAGGATACAGCTGACATCAGCAGTGATATCCTTCATTTCACGTCCTCTTCTGAATCCAGCTTGAATTTCTGGCAGTTCCCTGTCGACACACTGCTGCAGCCACTTTTGAATGATTTTCAGCAAAATTTTACTTGTTGTGATATTAATGATATTGTTTGATAATTTCTGCATTCAATTGGATCACCTTTCTTGGGAATAGGCATAAATATGGATCTCTTCCGCTCAGTTGGCCAAGTAGCTGTCTTCCATATTTCCTGGCATAGATGAGTGAGCACTTCCAGCACTGCATCTGTTTGTTGAAACATCTCAATTGGTAATCCATCAATTCCTAGAGCCTTGTTTTTTGCCAATGCCTTCAGTGCAGCTTGAACTTCTTCCTTCAGTACCATTGGTTCCTGATTGTATGCTACCTCCTGAAATGATTGAACATCAACCAATTATTTTTGGTATAGTGACTCTGTGTATTCCTTCTATCTTCTTTTGATGCTTCCTGCATCATTTAATTATTTCCCTGTAGAATCCTTCAACATTGCAACTCAAGGCTTGAATTTCTTCTTCAGTTCTTTCAGCTTGAGAAATGCCAAGTGTGTTCTTCCCATTTTGTTTTCTATCTCCAGCTCTTTGCACATGTCATTATAATACTTTACTTTGTCTTCTCAAGCCACCCTTTGAAATCTTCTGTTCAGCTCTTTTACTTCATCATTTCTTCCTTTTGCTTCAGCTATGCTATGTTCAAGAGCAAGTTTCAGAGTCTCTTCTGACATCCATTCTAGTCTTTTCTTTCTTTCCTGTCTTTTTAATGGCCTCTTGCTTTCCTCACGTATGATGTCCTTGATGTCATTCCACAACTCACCTGGTCTTCGGTCATTAATGTTCAACGTGTCAGATCTATTCTTGAGGTGGTCTCTAAATTCAGGTGGGATATGCTCAGGGTCGTACGTTGGCTCTCGTGGACTTGTTCTAATTTTCTTCAACTTCAACTTCAACTTGCATATGAGCAATTGATGGTCTGTTCCACAGTCTGCCCTTGGCCTTGTTCTGACTTATGATAATGAGCTTTTCCATGGTCTCTTTCCATAGATGTAGTCGATTAGATTCCTGTGTATTCCACCTGGTGAGGTCCACGTGTATACTCACCGTTTATGTTGGTGAAAAAAGGTGTTTGCAATGAAGAAGTCATTGGTCTTGCAAATTCCATCATGCAATCTCCAGCATTGTTTCTATCACCAAGGCCATATTTTCCAACTACCAATCCTTTTTCTCCAACATTCGCATTCCAATCACCAGTAATTGTCATGTATAGCTTGTTATAACCCTTTCTAATTCAGCATAGCTGAAATAACCTATTTCTCCTTGTTACCCTGCACCTGTTTCTCCTCCTGTGTTATTAATCTCAGTTAATGGCACCACCATCCACCCTGATACTTTATCCTTCTCCCCTTTGTCAGTCAAGGCAGGCATCACTAATTATCCTGGCACTATTTCCTGCTGAGCTTCAATGTGACTGCAGATGCTTTTCAACCCAGCCCTGTAGCCTGCCACTACCCATCTGTAGGGTTGACCCTCAGTGTGAAGCCATTTTCCAATCCATCCTAATATCTTTTTTCATCATCCACATCTCTGATTGGTCACCGAGACCAGTAGATACTCTCTTCTATTTGGCTTTCTTATCTGCCACTTTCTCTCCATCCTCATTGTGGCCACCCTTCTTAAAACCATCAAGGTCTCCCCACCACCTTCTGAATAAGATCCAAGCTCTTTAGCCTGGCAATCAAGATCCTTAATGTTCTGGAATCTCCTAGCTCTCCAGCCTCACCTTTCATTAACATTCTCTCTACGTGGTTTGCCTGAGTCATTCTCACTAATTGTACTTCTCTAAATTCTGCAGGCAGTTCCAAGTCACTGTGCCTTTGCTTCTGCTGTGCACCTTGCCTGGAATGCCTCTCACGTCAATCAGTCTCCTATTCAACATTGCAGACTGCGCTTTCATTGGCTCCCATACCTCAATTCCCTCCCCTTCAAGCCTGTATGAAACAGTCTCTCACTGTTTCCAGTCTCTGACAGTCTCACCCTCCCTTGCTGATTCTCCTAACTCATACATCAGAAAATATACCCAAAGAAACCCAACCCATTGCCGTTAAGTCAGTTCAGACTTATGTGACCTCATGTGTTACAGAGTAGAACTGTGCTCCATAGGGTTTTCTTGGCTGTGATCTTTACAGAAGCAGATTAGAAGGCCTTTCTTCGGCAGTGCCACTGGGTAAATTCAAACCACCAACCTTTAGGTTAGTAGTCTAGTGCAAACTGATTGTACCACCCAGGGATCTTCATCAGGAAATAGTCACTTCATAAATTTTCATTTAATAAAGCCTTTTGGAGAAGGCCATCTGTATCCTGTCTGATATAAGGTCCAACCCCATACAAGCCTTCTTCAGATCCCTGAGACATCAGGACAGAACACCCCCGGCTTGAAGCTTCACAGTGTACCCATTCGCCATGGTAGCACATAAAGTGAGTGGGCCAAGTGGTCAGCCACCAGTGCCTCAATATCCACTGCAAAGATTACAATTAGAGTATGTTGTAGGTGGAAACAATCTCCAGAATGGGGAACCTAGGCTAGATCTCAAATGGGTTCCAGAAGCATAAGAGATGTTAGTGTTTAGATATGTGTATATAAACACACGCTTATATACAGATACACATGCATGCATATATATATACACATGCATCATATATACACATAATGCATATATATGTATACACACACATATATAATGTAATTCTAGTTTAATTTTCAAAGTTCTAGAAAACTTTTCTTAAAGTCACTTTCTAAGAAAAAAGTTCTTAAAAAAAGTATAGACATGTTCTTCCTCTTCTGTGATCATCTGCCATATCTACTAGGAAGAAATGATGAAGCAAATTGAGAAAGTTGAGTGTGATCTCCTGAAGGAGGAGAGGAAGTGGCTCCATCAGCTCCTGGTGCTCAGGCAGATTTCCAGAACAGCTAAGGCAATGTGTGCCATCTATTCCGTGACCAATGGTCTTCATCATTTATCTTGTTTTACAGTTTCAGTATGTATTTGTGAGAGGCTGTTCTTCGTGTTTTAAATAAAATAAAAAACATTTGGTTTCTCCAATTTGTCATTTTTTGTTTCATCATGAAATTTTAAATTTGCACATAAATCAAAGATAATTTCCATAATTCTGTGCAGCAATTCACTCGCGAGATCATTTTTTGATGTGTACTTTAATCTAAGCACACACTGTATTTCACGAAGCCCACTGGTATCCCATCAACAATGTATTATAATATAAAAGATGTTCCTTGATGAAGTAGATTGGGAAAATGTTAACCTAATGCAATCTCAGTGTCTTAACTACCTGGATAATCTCTGAGTTGTGGCCAAGGCCACTCATCCACAGCCCTCTCTCTCTGAGGCTTGTTGCAGGAAGTGGAGGTACCTCCTTTTCTTCCCTTCTCATTAACTTCACACTCAACCCCTAGAGGTCTCTTCAAATTCCCCCACCCTCAGCTCCTCTCACCCCTTTATTCCCTTCCAGGGTTATCTCTGTCACCTTTTCCCCTGATTCTCCCCCTTCTTATACACACTCAGTAATTTTCAGTCTTCTTAGAAATTAAGGTACTCCCTAAAAATCATGAGCTAATTGGGGACCTGATTGAAGGTCCCTGATTTTGATATAAGAGTCCTCGTCTTGGAAGGGATCTGGAGACTCAAATGGCACCCTAGGTGTATGATTTGAGGCAAATTTAACCTCCTTGATCCTTAGTTCTCCTTGTGTGAAGTGGGCATATTGATATCCATCTGGCTACTTCACAGGACTTTGGCTGCTACTCAGTGAACTGATATACTTGAAGGTCCTTTGAAATGTTAAAATGCTGATATAAGTCCACTGTAAGATAATGGCAAATTCATCACCTTGACTAAACTGAGCAGACAATTCAGGGAAACAACCAATTCATTTTCTTCCCACTACGGAACAGGTATGGATCGACTCTGCTAGTTGTTTTGGTATTCTGGGAGGGAATTCAATTTTCTTTAGTTTTAACAAATCTAAATTGAGTAACTGCTCTATACCAGGCACGGTGGCAGTAGGGATGAAAATGAGAAATTTGTTCATAGACCTTGCTGTTGCGGAGCTCACAGCCTAGTTTCGACACTACTAACTAGGACACAATTGTGGCAAGAACAACCAATGTATTTGCAAAGCACCCTGCAAGTATGGATGAAGGAGCAACACGTTCTGCCTGGAAACAAGAATGGCTGTGGAAAGCTTTTGCACTGGCCATTCATTTGTTCACTCATTGAGTTGTTCAGCACCTTTTAAGCCTTGCCTTTGCTTCAGGCACAGTGCTCAGTGCGGGGATTATAGCATTGAACAAGTCTGATGGTTTCTCTCCTCTGGAGCTTATAGTCTAGTGGGAGAGACAAATATTAAACAAGCATCTTGCAAATATGTAATTACAAGCCGTGATAAGTGCACTGAAGCAGAAGAACAGGGTTCTCTCACAGAGTCCAGCTGAATTAGCACAGTGGCTCAGAGAAGGCTTCGCCTTGGAAATAACACTCGGGCTGAGATCTGCAGGATGTGTAGGAGTGAGAGAATGGGAACAAGTAGGGAGAAAAACAGTGTGCAAAGGCTCTGAGGCACAGCAGAGCAGGATTCTTTAGAGGAACTGAAAGATACCTTGATACACTGGGGTAGAAGCCTCCCAAAAGTTTCCTAACCTTTCTGTCTCATCTTATATTCTGTCCTTATTATATTTTCTTAGGTCACTACCTAGAATGGCAGTGACCACCAATATTTTTGGGACATCCTACACCGTTTCAGCTGTGCTTTCCTTTATTGGACACATACTGAAATCATTTCACAGAAAAGAAGGGATGAACAGGGGAGAATGGAAGGAGAAGAAACCATGTCCATCCAGAGCAGAACTTCAGGGACCTTCTGTCTCAAGTGCTACCATGAACATGACTCAGCTCCAAGACTCCAGCCTCTATTTCTGGTTTACAGTTCTAAGTAGAAAGATTTTGAGTAGGCTGCCTTGGGTGACGTCTGCCCCTGGATCAGTCTCCCATGGCAGGGGATAATAGCACCTATTGGGAGTGGACACCATAGGCTAGGCACTCCTCTGAATGCTTTGGGCATGCATCTCATCTAATCCTCAGAGGAACTCCAAAGTAAGTACTATTATTATCCCCATTTTACAAAGGGGAAATTGAGACATAGAGTAGGTAAGTAACTTGCCAAGGTCATAACCAGTAATAGGAAGTCAGGTTTTGAACTCAAGGAGTCTGATTACAGACACTGTGCTCTTAGTCACTGTTCTCCAAGGGCCACTCCAATACAGACATGGCCATGGGATTTTTCCCTGTATATTGAAGCAGTTTTCAGAAAAGGAGGGATCGTTATGAGTCAGGCAGTCACCTCTACTATAAATCCCAGCTCAGGTTTAGAGCTCCTCCTTCTTTAGGCTTCTAGCCAGCTCTTCCCCAGCTATCAAGACCACAGCCCAGAATAAAGTTGCAAAATTCCAGCTAATTCAGTTGTATACTACTGGCAGCATACACAGAAATACACAGAAAGCATGGCACGCATACTTCCAGAATAAGATGCAGGCCATTCTGTCACCAATGGATATGTGAAATTACAGCGACAGGACTGCAGTGCTTTCAGATGCTTTTCATTTTCTTCAGTGCCGTGTCCTCTAGCCCTTGTGTTTCGCTCACACCATTTCAGAATGTATTTACGTCTTCACCACTTCCTTTACATCTTCCTGCAAGGAACTTTCTCTCCTTCATCTTTAAATCATTTCCTCATTAGTTGGGAGGATTTGAGCAGGTTCTTTGGGGATAACATTTCTGATTATTTTTCTGTCAGAGTATGACAAGGAAGCAAACACAAGTGCCTGCAGAAGAATAAGGGTGTTTCCAAGAGTTTGCTGGCACTGCCTTAGTCACAAATGCTGCTTCCTCTTAGGTACCTAGAGGAGTTGGCGATCAGATCCCACTGACTAGCTCAGAAAATACATAAGCTACTGCTTTTCTTTTGGAAATTCACAGAGCCCTTGAGAAGACCTTTGGACACATAGGAGTGAGAAATGGACAGTGTCTTTGAAGAGTAAGATGGTCCAGCTCATCTCCATACTCTAGCATGAGGGTATTGGGAGCAATAGGAGACAGGCCATCAGGAGAGAAGAAAAAATAGTGGCCACTAAAAAAAAAAGAATTCAAACATGTTGCCGTTGTCTGACTCATGGCGACCCCATGTGTGTTAGAGTAGAACTGAGCTCCATAGGGTTTTCAACGTCTGTAATTTTATGGAAGTAGATCACCAGGCCTTTCTTCCATGGTGCCTCTAAGTAGATTTAACTGCCAACCTTTTGGTTAGTAGCTAAGCGTAAACCATTTGTGCCACCCAGGGATCTTGGTAGTAATTTAGTAATTCTCCCCTGCAGGAAGACCCAGACATAATTGGAAGGACTTTCATGGGTCGTGGAATTCACATAATTGTAGATAGGGAGGGAACCAGAGAAACATATATGTAACTGTTATTTTTACTCCATTTTCAGGTTACAGATGCAGCAACTACAACTGACATGGAAAGGAGTTTTGATATAAACTTCCTGTTTCTTT
Organism: Trichechus manatus latirostris; assembly: GCF_000243295.1. Classification (NCBI taxonomy): domain Eukaryota; kingdom Metazoa; phylum Chordata; class Mammalia; order Sirenia; family Trichechidae; genus Trichechus; species Trichechus manatus. The sequence continues at coordinate 2,440,506 of NW_004443967.1, read as the reverse complement.
TCACTTTGTAGTCACAGCAAGACAGTGTGGATTGGTGAGACGATATACATATAAATTAGTGAAACAGAACAGAAAGGCCAGAAATAAACCCGCACAAATATGGCCAATTAATTTTGGACTGAGATGCAAAGATAACTTAATGGGGAAAGAATAGTCTTTTCAACAAATTGTTTTGGAACAATTAGTCATCCATATGCAAAAAAACTGCAATTTAAATCTCACCTCTTTTACAAAAATTAATTCAAAATTTATCATAGGTACAAATCTAAAATCTAAAATCATCAATCTTTTAGAAATAAACTTAAGAAAAAGTATTTGTGGCCTGAGGTTGGGCAAAGAGTTCTTTAACATGACACCAAAAGCAAGATGCACAAAAGAAAACAATTGATAAACTGACCTTCATCAAAATTTAAAACTTTGGCTTGTGAAAGACACTTAAGAAAATGAAAAGACAAACAAGAGACTGGGAAAAAAAATTTGCCAATCACATAGCCAACAAAGGGATAATATTCAGAATATATTAAAAAAAACCACAAAACTCTCATCCATTAACACTTAGAAAATAAACAACCCACTTAGAAATGAGGAAAATACTTGAACAGACACTTCACCAAAGAGGATATCCAGAAGACAAACACATGAAAAGATGTTCAACGTCATTAGATATTATTGTTGTGTGCCATTGAGTGGATTCCTACTTCATAGTGACCCAGTGTAACAAAATGCCCCTTAGAGTTTCCTAGGCTGTAATCTTTACAAGAAGAAGCCTTGGTGTTGCAATGGTTAAGCGCTCACCTGCTAACCAAAAGGTTGGCGGTTCAAACCCACCAGCAACTCTGCAGAAGAAAAGACCTGGCAATTTGCTCGACAGCACACAACAACAGCAGTCTTCATGGGAAAAGATCACCAGGTCTTCTGTGGAGTGGCTACTGGGTTCAAACCATGACCTTTCAGTTAGCAGCGGAATGCTTAACCATTTTGTCCCATTAGACATTTGTAAAATGCAAATTTAAATCATAATGTGATACTAATACACATTTATTAGATAGATAGCTGCCATCAAGTTGACTCCAACTCAAGGTGACCTCATATACAACAGAATAAAACAATGCCCAGTCATGGGTCAACCTCAATAGATGTTGAATCTATTATTGAGGCTATTGTGCCAATCCATGTCACTGAGGGTCTCCCTTGCCCTCACTGGTCTTCTGCTTTACCAAACATGATGTCCTCCATCAGTGATTGATCCCTTTTGATGACATGTCCAAAGCAAATGAGTTGGACAATATTCTGTTGTGATCCATAATGTTTTTATTGGCTAATTTTTGGAAGTAGATCACCAGGTCTTTCTTCCTAGTCTGTCTTAGTCTGGAAGCTCTACTGAAAGCTGTTCCCTATGGGTTACCCTGCTGGTATTTGAAATATGGTGGTAGAGCTTCCAGCATCAAAGTGACATGCAAGATACCACAGTATGACAAACAGACAGGAGATGGATGCACCTATTAGAAATGGTAAAATAAAAAATACTGACAATACCACGTGCTAGCAAGGATGACAAACCACTATTACTCTCATACATTGCTGCTTGGAATGCAAAATGTTACAGCTACTCTGGAAAACTGGTTGTTGTTGTTAGGTGCCGTCAAGTTGGTTCTGATTCATAGAGTCCCTGTGTACAACAGAGCAAAACACTACTGGTCTTTCGCCATCCTCACAGTTGTTGTTAGCTTGAGCCTATTGTTGCAGTCATTGTGTCAATCCATCTTGTTGGGGGCCTTCCTGTTTTTTGCTGACCCTCTACTTTACCAAGCATGATGTCCTACTCCAGGGACTGGTCTATCCTGATAATGTGTCCAAAGTACTTGAGATGAAGTCTTGTTACCCTTGCTTCTAAGGAACATTCTGGCTGTACTTCTTCCAAGAATAACAGTTTTCCTTCTGGCAGTCCACGGTATATTTAATATTCTTCCCCAACCTGATAACTCAAAGGCATCAATTCTTCTTCTGTCTTGCTTATTCACTGTCCAGCTTTCGCATGCATATGAGGTAATTGAAAACACCATGACTTGGGTCAGACAGCTCTTAGGCCTCAAGGTGACATCTTTGCCATTTAACACTTCTAAGAAGTCTTTTGCAGCAGATTTGCCCAGTACAATGTGTCATTTGATTTCTTGATTGCTGCTTCCATGGACATTGACTGTGGATCTAAGTAAAATGAAATCCCGGACAACGTCAGTATTTTCTCTGTTTATCATGATGTTGCTTATTGGTCCAGTTGTGAGGATTTTTGTTTTCTTTATGTTAAAGTGGAATCCATACTGAAGGCTGTAGCCTTTGATCTTCATCAATAAGTGCTTCAAGTCCTCTTCATTTTCAGAAAGCAAGGTTGTGTCATCTACATAACACAGGTTGTTAATGAGTCTTCCTCCAATCCTGATGCCCCATTCTTCTTCATATAGTCCAGCTTCTTGGATTATTTGCTCAGCATACAGATTGAATAAGTACGGTGAAAGGATACAACCCTGACACATACCTTTCCTGATTTTAAACCATGTAGTATCCCCTTGTTCTTTTTGAACAACTGCCTCTTGGTCTAAGTACAGGTTCCTCATGAGCACAATTCCAATTCTTAGCAATGTTATCCATAATTTGTTATAGTCCACACAGTCGAATGTATTTGCCTAGTCAATAAAACACAGTTAAACATCTTTATGGTATTCTCTGCTTTCAGGCAAGATCCATCTGACATCAGCAATGATATCCCTTGTTCTACATCCTCTTCTGAATCCAGCTTGAATTTCTGGCAGTTCCCTGTTGATGTACTGCTGCAACCACTTTTGAATGATCTTCAGCAAAATTTTACTTCTGTGTGATATTAATGATATTGTTCAATAGTTTCCACATTCAGTTGGATCACCTTTCTTGGGAATGGCATAAATATGGATCACTTGGTTGACCAGGTAACTGTCTTCCAAATTTCTTGGCATAGACAAGTGAGTGCTTCCAGTTCTGCTTGCATTCATTGAAACATCTCAATTGTTATTCCATCAATTCCTGGAGTCTTATTTTTCACCAATGCTTTCAGTGCAGCTTAGACTTCTTCCTTCAGTACCATTGGCTCTTGATCATATGCTACCTCCTGAAATGGTTGCACTTTGACCAATTTTTTTTGGTACAGTGACTCTGTGTATTCCTTACATCTTCTTTTGATGCTTCCTGCATCGCTTAATATTTTCTCCAAAGAATCCTGCAGTATTGCAACCCAAGGCTTGTATTTTCTCTTCAGTTCTTTCAGCACATTTCACTATAATACTTTTGTCTTCTCGAGCTGCCTTTTGAAATCTTCTGTTCAGCTCTTTTACTTCATCATTTTTTCCATTCACTTTAACTGCTCTACGTTCAAGAGCAAGTTTCAGAGACTCTTATGACATCCATTTTGGTCTTTTCTTTCTTTCCTGTCTTTTTAATGAACTCTTTGCTTTCTTCGTGTATGATGTCCTTGATGTCATTCCACAACTTGTCTGGTCTTCGATCATTAGTGCTTAATGAGTCAAACCTACTCTTGAGATGGTCTCTAAATTCAGGTGGAATATATTCAAGATCATATTGTGGCTCTTGTGGACTTGTTCTGATTTTTTGCAGCTTCAACCTGAAATTGCATATAAGCAATTGATGGTCTGTTCCGTAGTCGGCCCCTGGACTTGTTCTGACTGATGATATTGAGCTTTTCCATGGTCTCTTTCCACTGATGTAGTCAGTTTAATTCCTGTGTATTCCATCTAGTGAGGTCCACGTGTACAGTCACCATTTATGTTGTTGAAAAAAGGTATTTGCAGTGAAGAAGTCATTGGTCTTGCAAAATTCTATCATGGGATCTCTGGCATCATTTCTATCACTAAGGCCATATTTTCCAACTACCAATCCTTCTATGTTTCCAACTTTGGCATTCCAATCACCAGTAATTATCAATGCAACTTGATGGCATGTTTGATTAATTTCAGACTGCAAAGCTTGGTAAAAGTCTTCAATTTCTTCATCTTTGGCCTTAGTGATTGGTGCATAAATTTGAATAATAGTCATAGTAACTGGTCTTCCTTGTAGGCATATGGATATTTTTATGGATTGAATTGGGTGCCCAAAAAATATCTATCAACTTGGCTGGGCCATGATTCCCAGTATTGTGTGATTGTCCACCATTTTGTGATCTGATATGATTTCCTATGTGTTGTAAATCCTATCTCTATGATGTTAATGAGGTGAGATTAGCAGCAGTTTTGTTAATGAGGCAGGACTCAATCTACAAGACTAGGTTGTGTCTTAAGCCAATCTCTTTTGAGATATAAAAGAGAGAGGTGAGCAGAGAGAGATAGGGGCCTTATACCGCCAAGAAAGAAGCACCGGGAGCATAGCACATCCTTTGGAGATGGTGTCCCTGTGCTGAGAAGCTCCTCGATTGGGGAAGATTTGATGACAAGGACTATTACTCAGAGCCGACAGAGAGAGAAAGCCTTTCCCTGGAGCTAACACCCTGAATTCGGACTTCTAGCCTCCTAGACTGTGAGAGAATAAATTTCTCTTCGTTAAAGCCATCTACTTGTGGTATTTCTGTTATAGCAGGACTAGATAACAAGACAGATATTATCCTATCATTGACAGTGTTGTACTTCGGGATAAATCTTGAAATGTTCTTTTTTCTCGATGAATGTGACACCATTCCTCTTCAATTCGTCATTCCCAGCATAGTAGACCGTATGATTGCCTGATTCAGAATCGCCGTTACCAGCCCATTTCAGCTCACTAATGTCTAGGATATCGATGTTTATGCATTCCATTTTTGACGATTTCCAATTTTCCTAGATTCATGCTTTGTACATTCCACGTTCCTGTTATTAATGGGTGTTTGCGGCTGTTTCTTCTCATTTTGAGTCATGCCACATCAGGAAATGAAGGTCCCAAAAACTTGACTCCATCCATGTCATTAAGGTTGTCTCCACTTTGAGGAGACAGCTTTTGCCCAGTCTTCTTTTGAGGGCCTTCCAACCTGAGGGGCTCATCTTCAGGCACTATATCAGACAATGCTCTGCTGCTATTCATAATATTTTCACTGGCTAATTTTTTCAGAAGTAGACTGCCATGTCCTTCTTGCTAGTCTGTCTTAGTCTGGAAGCTCAGCTGAAACCTCTCCACCATGGGTGACCCTGCTGGTATTTGAAATATCAGTGGCATAGCTTCTAGCATCACAGCCACACGTAAACCACCTCAGTACAACAAAACTGACAGATGTGCAGGGGGAAAGCTGGTAGTTTCTTACAAAGCTAAATAAACACTTACCATGTGACCCAACAATCTTATTCCTAAATATTTACCCTGGATAAATGAAAAGTTATTTTCACACCAAAAAATGAACACAAATGTCTGTATCAGCTCTATTCATAATTTCCAAAAACTAGAAACTTCCTAAATGTCCTTCAGTAGGTAAATAGACATACTGTGGTATATTCCTACAGAGGAATACTGCTCAGAAATAAAATGGAATGAACTATTGATAGATGCAACAACCTGGATGAATCTCAAAGTCTTTATGCTGAGTAGAAGAAGCCAATGTCAAAAGATTACATGCTACATGATTCTATTCATATGATATTCTCCAAAAGATGGAAAATAGATCAGTGGTTGCCAGGGTTTAGGCGTGGGGCAGTATGTGACTACAAAGGGATAGCATGAGGGTGTTTTGTTGGAGTTATGGATATGTTCTGTATCTTGACTGAGATGGACATCAAAATTATTCCCAGTCTTCTGGATTGTGGTGTCATGCATCAGAGCTTCTTCATTTGGGGCAGAAATGTTATTGTCATTGCTTGAATAATCTCATTAATTTGTCTATACTTTTATACTCACCCAAATTTTGAATATGACCATTTTCAATTGAATTGCTAAGCAGATTTTTGTTCCCTACAACATGCTTAACAAAAATGCTTCACTTGTTACCCTGGAAATGACCTCTCTTGCTCTGTGTACAAGGTGCTAGTGACTTGGACTCTCTCTGCCTGTCGAGAGCACTTTGAATTCCCTAAGGGGAGGTTACCTTCTGATTTCAGTGCTTGCTGCAGAGTTGGAGTAAATGCATGCATGGTTCCAATGCCTTCTTTCTGAAAAAGTAACTTCCAAATTTCTAGCTGAAACATACTTCGATGGAGCAGTATCATGAAATTGCATTGGCACCTTCAAAGTGCCAATATTAAACATCCCCTCTCCAGCCATAGCATCTTTGTGTCATTCATCTTTCTCAGTTTTATGTCCAACGTGATTGAGGCTACATGTGCAAACACCCAGATGTTATCGTTCCGAACAAACAGTCTATGGGACTTGGGCTGGTTCTTGGCTTCCCCCAGTCTGGCCTTCTAGTGTCTACCAGCACGTCCAGGGATCTGTGTCATAGTTTGGGACAGAATCCCAATACCCAAGTCTCAACCCTAGGTTACATATTTAGGTTTATGTCTCTCTCTTGGATTAATGTGTACATTGCAACTACTTATTGATCATCTATAATACCAGTAAGAAAGAGGGAGTATATATAAAGTATACGGTGGCTTTAGCAAACTCATTGAGAGACTTTGCCTCAGAAGTAATTTAAAAGAATCCTGTGTACCTTTTCCTTCCATGCCCTCCCCTTCCCTTCTTCTCCCTTTCTCGCTTTACTTTCCTTTCTCCATCTCTCCCCTCCCTTTATGAATATTTTAAAAATCAGTACTACCCAAAATTGAAAGCATTTCTGAGAAACAACTGTTAATGTCTTCTAAACAGCTAGTCAAGCTTCAGGATTATTCTCATTATGATGGAGATTTAGGATAACTAATCCTTGGGTATATGCTTGCTCTTAGGTGCTTTAGAGAAAGATTAAAAAACATGGAGAAAACAACCTCTGCTTTTCTAAAGCTTGGCATTTCTAAAATGTCCAATGCAGAGTCTATCTAGCACATCTTTATCCCAAATTGAGAATTAGCATCAGTTTGTAAGATGCCAAAGATGAAAAATAACCCAGGCTTGAATAATGCTCCACTGAGTGGGCAAAACAGCACTGTGCTCATGTTTCTGGAAGTATGGAAAATCTGTTTAGTCAATCTAATAGCCATGGCCACAGTCTTGACATGAATTGGGTTCTGTGCCCAGAGAAGCCTTAGGAAGCAATGCCCTGAAAGAAGGCAGGGCTTCTTCTCCCTGCTGGGTCGTCATGCTAAGTCCACATCTGTGGCAGTAAGGCCCTCTTCTTTCTTCTTGCCTAGGACTCTGGGGCTCCAATGGCCTCTAAAGCCATTTGTTTGAAGGTTTTATTTTCTGTTGACTATTAAGCCAGTTTATAATAAAAAAGAAAACAACATACATAGAGCCCCATTAAATATTGAATTTTTTCAAGTGTATTCTACCTCTTGATTCTTATTGTTTAACAGATAGTTTCTACAAATATTGCAACCATTATGCACAATTGTGTGCATATTGCCTTTATTTTCTCTTTTAAAGTGAAATTCCATTTTTACTGGGGAAATGCTACATGCTATTGTAAAGGTATAAACAATGCAAAAAAAAAAAAAAAGAAGGTAAAAATAATCAACTAATATTGCCCCACCTAGAGAAAAAAATTTTCAGTGTTTTCATGAACAGTAGATTGCATTTGAAAAGTCACCTTGGGTGGGTTGTGATGGGATATGGTATATAAGGGCATGAGGAGGAGGAAGAACAGGCAAGAGCCACCATTAAGAATTTCTCCAGTTAAGAAGCACAAGGAAACCACATGTTCAGAGGAGAGGGAAGGAAAGAAGTTGAGAGGATGGGGTGTGTGTGTATAGAGAAAGGAGATGTGTCAGCAAGTGCTCAAAATGGACGTAGTTAGGTAATCTACACAGCAAATACAGCTGGGATCCAAGAGCCAGCTTGTGAAGGGAGGGCTTTTCTCTTTAGGGAGATTTCCTACCCCGATAGCTGATAATGTCCACAAAGCTAGTCTGTATCTGCTCAGAAAACAATTTGAGCATTTGGGGTTAAATTTCCTAGTTAATTCGAATTTTAGAAGTCTATTTACTGAACCAAAAGCCATTGCCATTGAGTTGATTCCAACTCATGGTGACGCCATGTGTTTCAGAGTAGAACTGTGCATGAGGTTCTCAATGGCTGTGACCTTCAGAAGCAGATCAACGGGCCTTCTTTCTGAGGCACCTCTGGGTGAATTTGAACTGCCAACCTTTCTGTTAGTAGTCAAATGCTTACTGCTAGTTAAATTCAGTGAAGAACATCGAAGTGGGGTGGTCTGCATGTCTGCAAGTCTGTGTGTGTGTGTGTCGTCTATGGCTGAAACAATCAACAGAGTTACAGATCTGCTATCTGAGTCTTAATTAAAGAAATTGAAAAAGTTCATATAATTTGTCAGCTTATCCCTGGAGACTAGGACTCAGAGACCCTTCGCTGCCAACCAAGTTTCAGCCATATCTATTCTGAGTGTATCTTTGAGGCACGAAAGAATCCTCAATGCACACCCATCTTTGCTGCTGAGCCCAGACCCTGGGTACAAAATAGTTGGCCTATGATGGCTCATTGCAATCCATGGAGACGAAGAAGCAGAAGCTAGCATATCCACTTGGAATACCAAGTTTTGTTTTGTTTAGGTTTTTCTTTCTCCCCCTTCCCTTAGGAGGCCTTGGCTGCTAAGTCACCAAGAGCATAATAAACACATCGTAGACTAATCAATTTCAGAGTCTTTCTTCTGTTTGCTGACTAGTTTGAGTGTATTGAATTTCCTCAGCAGGTTGGGAGAGGAAGATGGTGGCTTATAGCCCAGGATGGATCTTGACTCCTCACATGAATGTTTAATCCTTTGTTTGTGACAAATCCACTCAAGATTAGTTTTGTAACTCTACTGAATGGCTTCTTGCCTGCTAGCTGCCCCCAGACAATAGAGTTTCATCACACCAAAGCACCATAATCAGAATCGTTGCCAATGTTTCCCCTGGATAAATAGCTGTTTTTTTTCACTAAGCTTGCCTTTCAGGGTAAATGGTTAAAGGCATGTGCCTCTCGTGTCATTAATGAGTTAGCAGATAAATAGTTCTATTCAGTCATTTTCTTTGCTGATACAGACAGTTATAAATTCACATAAATGAAGGAGGCAGTTTTCATCTGGAGCTACCACTTAGCCCTTTTGTGTTATCAAGGTTTGCGAAATAAAATCAAATGCAATGAAATAAAACAAAACCTCTTCATTTGTTTGGCAAGCAGCTGGATGTGTTTAGTAGGGACCCTCCAGCCCCCATGTTCTCTCCTGGTTACTGATGTGGGAGCCACTCTGAAGTCAGAGTCTTTTTAACTCAGGTGCAAGCAGACCTCACAGGAGTGACCTGAGGCCAGGAGAGAGACCGACCTTCAATGGATTATGTGCTGCTCTCTGCAAAATCTCCTATACAACAATCATTAGATTTGAATTAGGGAAGAATCAGAACCATAGGGTCAGGGGACGAGAGGACAGTGAAGAGGGTATATGACCTTCTTGTGTTACAGATGAGGAATATCAGCCCAAAGGAGGAAAAATGGCTTGCCTGGAGTCACACAATTCATCTAAGTCAAGGCAAAACAAAAGGGTCACTCACCAGCCTCCTAAGAGACTTGATTTTCTCCACTACCCATTACATGAGTAGTTTTGGGTTAAGATGATGTGTCTCCACAAAGACATGTTAAAAAACAAATACTGCTTGGGAAAGAGCAAACTCAAAATGCCTGGTCCTTCCATTAGATAATTAATAAGAGTCCCTTTATCTGAGAAATTACTAATGACAGCTCAATCTAAAAGATAATGTGGAACAAGGATATTTTGTATACATCCCTAACTTCAGAGACCAATGCTAAGAGAGTAAACCAATCCCTTGCTCAACTGGGAACTTTCCTCCATTCCTACCGTATTTGATACTCTTGACCAACCTCCTACTTTTGGAGTATTTTCTCTGTAATGATCCCTTTACCCCCATGATTTCTTGTTTCTTCTGATTTCCCTTCCCTGCAAACTCAGGGCATCCCCCTAACTTAGGATCTGTTTTGTTCTTTATAAGGGACATTTGGGGGAACACAACAGCTCAGCATCTAGTCAACCTGGCTGCCAGGCAGACCTAGCTTTAATGCCCTTCATGGTGGCCAAGTCTATGGCTGATGGAGAATATTGAGATAGTTATAGCTACCTTTTTAAAGCGTTTAAACAACCACTTCCTATTGACTCAGGGTTTTATCTCACTTAGGATTTTCATCCAAAGGGAGTTCTGTGGCTCGAGAGCTAGGAGTGCCTATCTACCTTGCCAAGTCTAGCTGCACAGCTTGAGAGACAGATGGTTGAGGTGGATGGAGCTGGAGGAGGCAAGTAGTTGAGCAGTCAGGAAGTTCCATTCAGGCAGTCAGAAGACAGATTTTAATGCCAAATTTCCATGGCTGTCCAAGCCTAGGAAGCCTAGAGCATGCAGGGCAAATACCAAAGAGAAACACATCTTCAAAGTCTCCTTTGAAGGACATAGGACCACAGAGGTCACCGTTAGCCAGAGAACTGAGGGACCCATTCTAGCCATCCTCTCTATTTCAAGGACTAGTAATAAAACAGATTTATGAGATTCCAATGACTTACTATGTAAAAGTGCTGGATAAAAAGAGCAAGAAAGGAATATATGAAATCAGAGTTGGACCACCTGAATGTAGCTTAATCTATCTGTAGAAATGTATTTTCTTTTGGTATTCCTTGTTTCTAGCTGAGGCTGGGAAACATCATGCTGACAGGAAAGGCCATCTGTTTGGGGAGATTATTATTATTTTTACTATTGACAGCTAAGTGGCTCACTTTGGCAGCCTCCAGAGGTTTGCATAATTCAGCTGACAATATGAATTTAGAAGTGGTTCCAGACGATTTCAAAACAAACACCAAGAAGCAAGGAATACAGCCACTCTTCAATGACTGACCTTTCAGTGTGGCTTTTTGTGTGGCTTCTTTTTTTTTTTCTATGAAAGGACAAATCAAATGCAAGAGGGTTTCAGAACAAATGCAATATGTTCTCAGAGTCTAACTCCAAAAAGGCATGAGGGAGCAGAGCAAGGAGCAGCTTTTTGAATGCTGTATGCTGGTGGAAGTTTCCAGAGCATCAATAAATTTTATCTCCCATATATCAAATAAGAGGAAAGAAATACAGTAGTATCGATGGTCTAGTGGCACAATAATGCTATGCAGCAAACCACTCCAAAACTCAAAACAATAATCACTTGTTGATAGAGTGGAAATTAGTTACGTGGAGATAAGAGGAGTCTATAGAACAAGGATTTAGGCTGGGCTCAGCTGGGTGGATCTTCTGGTCTCAGCTAGGCTCCCTCATATGTCTGGGCTTGAATAGCTGTGACTGATATAGGTTAACCTCAGCAGAGATGACTAAGGCCTCTCTCCATGTGTCTCTCACATTCCTTTAGCAGGCTTGCTGGTATGTTCTCGTAACATTTATAGAGAAACAAGCAAGAAAGAAAAAATGTGCATGTGCTTTCACAGCTTTTACATATCTCTGCTTGCATTGGGTTGGCTATTGTCTTCATTGGTCAAGGCAAGTCACATAGTCAAAATGAGAGCAAGAGTTTGGGAGAGCACTCCCAAAGACATGATACAGAGAGTCGATTATTTGGGGCCCTTAATGCAGTTATTCTACAACACCCCGGGAAAATCCAGCTTGATCAGTGGCAATATTGCTAAAGCCTTGCCAGCTTTAGGATATCGATGACTTTGAGACAAATTACACCTTCAGGTGACCTGGTCTCCACTGCATCAAGCATTGAAAGGCTGGTTTCCAAAGGGAGCCCTGGTTCCTGCCCACTCTCCCCTCTCAATCTGAATTGGAAAAACTTGCATTCCAAGCAGCATCCCCTGACACCCTGACAACTAGAGCACCCACTCTATAATCACAGCCCAAAGCAAGAGCCTATTCTCTCATTATACAACTCCAGAATCCTTTCCCGGTGTGTTTGAAGAAGGTGAACGTACAGAGAGGCCAGAGGAAGAAGGGAGCTCTAACTGGAGACAGCAGAGTGAGGACAGGACTGTCTTGTGTGTTCCCCAGCATCTGATGTGTGTTTGAAGCACAGACTCCCAGAGAAGGGAGGGAATTAGGCCCCCATGGCAATGATCTCTTCCCCCTGGTGTCACCATAATGCACTTAAGGAATCCCAAGTTATGGATTTCAGCCTTTTAGAATTTGCTGCTTTTATTTTAGTCAGAATAGTATATGGAAGCAAAGCTGGGGCGAAGCATCTAGGTCCATGATATTGAGGATGAGAGTTGATTATATATTCTGACTTATTCTCTCCCCCATTTTTCCTCCCCAGTCCCACACAGGTGCCTTCATACTTGGCGCACTCCTCTTAGATGCAGCTCCTTTAAAACAAAAACAAAAGGGCATTGCTATCCAGTTGACAGTGACTCATTGCAACCCCATGTGTATGGAGTATAACAGCTCCATAGATTTTTCTTGGCTATAATCTTAACAGAAGAGATCACTAGGCCTTTCTTCTGTGGTACCACTTGGTGGGTTTAAAACTCCAATCTTTCGGTCAACAATTGAGTGCAAACTGTTTGTGCCACCTAAGGACCTATAGCTTCCTTACCCCTTGCTATTTCCTCTTTTCCAACCTCGACATTGAACTCACTTGTTTTCTTGGTCTAACTTGCTACTGTCTTCCCAGCTAGTGCAAAGTCCGTTCTATCTGTTTTCACCTTCCTCAGTCCTCCTTTTCTACTCCTTTATTTTAAGACTTAGGCTTCAGCTACTCATTCCTAGAAAAGCAAATTTTGCCTATTTCCCTTTTAAGGCAGGTGACAGAGTGACACAGTAGTTACATTCCATGACACAGTCCTAAGCATAGAAGATGGAGGTGGAAGAAAGTAAGGAATCTTCATTGAATTTTAGGGATTTGATGTCCCTGGAGGTTCATACAAGTTCTATGAAAAATAATTTACCTATTCCTCCTTGCTTTATGGAAGAGGAGGCTGAATCTCAGTAGGGTGGAAGATCTATTCCTAGATATATACTGAATTTGTTATGGAGCCAGCACTCAAGTGTTCTGACTTCCAACTCTGAACTCTTCATCCAGTGATCACCGTCAGGGATAATGGATATCCTACCGTCGCTGGAAATGTTCAAACAAAAGACATCCAACAATTGCATCAAGGAAAGATTTGTTTAAATGGCTTCTGAGGTCTTCTCTTTCTTTTTTTTCCTCTGTTATTTATTTTTTTATTTTTTCCCATACAAAAATTTATACATACATTGTTATGTGACTCTAATTGCTCTCCCCATACTGTGAACCACACTCCTCCTTTCCACCCATGATTCCCCATGTCCATTCAGCCAGCTCCTAACCCTCCCTGCCTTCCCATCTCACCTCCGGGCAGAAGCTGCCCATTCAGTCTCTTGTATCTACTTGAGCTAAGAGGCACACTCCTCATGAGTATCAATTTATATCTCAGAGTCCAGTCCAATCCCTGTCTGAAGAGTTGCCCTCAGAAATTGTTTTAGTTCTGGGCTGATAGAGAATCCAGGGGCCATGCTTTCCTGCTTTCCTCCAGTCTCAGTCAGACGATTAAGTCTGGTCTTCTTACTAGAATTTAAGTTCTGCACCCCACCTTTCTCCTGCTCCATCAGGGACTCTCTGTTTTGTTCCCTGTCAGGGTGGTCATTGGTGGTTGCCGGGCACCATCTAGTTCTTCTGGTCTCAGGCTGATGAAGTCTCTGGTTTCTGTGGCCCTTTACATCTCTTGGCTAATACTTTCCTTGTGTCTTTGGTTTTCTTCATTCTCCTTTACTCCAGGTGGTTGGGACCAATTGATGCATCTTAGACGGCCACTTGCAAGCTTTTAAGACCCCAGACACCACTCACCAAAGTAGGATGCAGAACATTTTCTTAATAAGGTTTGTTATGCCATTTGACCTAGATGTCCCTTGAAGGCATGGTCGCCAGACCCTTACCCCTCCTACTCTGTCCCTCAAAGTGTTTGATTGTATTCAGGAACCTTCTTAGCTTTGGTTTAGTCCAGTTGTGCCAACTTCCCCTGTAGTGTGTACTGTCCTTCCCTTCACCTAAGATAGTTCTTATCTACTATCTAGTTAGTAAATAGCCCTCACCCTCTCTCACCACCCTTGTAACCATCAAAGAATGTTTTCTTCCGTGTTTAAACCTTTTCTTGAGTTCTTATAATAGTGGTCTTATACAATATTTGTCCTTCTGTG
>NW_004443967.1:2420838-2422742 GCF_000243295.1 Trichechus manatus latirostris | reverse complement strand
TATCTCTCTTTTCAGTGCTGTTAGAATTTGTTTTATGTATTTTGGAGCCCTGTCATTGGGTGCATAAATATTCAGTATAGTCATGTCCTCCTGGTGTACTGACCTTTTCATCATTATATAGTGTCCTTCCTTATCCTTTGTGGTGGATTTTACTTTAAAGTCTATTTTGTCAGAGATTAATATTGCCAGTCCTGCTCTTTTTTGAGTGTTGTCTGCTTGATGTATTTTTTCCCATCCTTTGAGTTTTAGTTTGTTTCTGTCTTTAAGGTGTGTCTCTTGTAGGCAGCCTATAGACAGATCATGTTTTTTTATCCAATCGGCCACTCTTTGTCTCTTTATTGGTGCATTGAGTCCATTTACATTCAGCATAATTATTGATAGGTATGAGTTTAGTGCTGTCATTTGATGTCTTTTTTTGTGTGTTGTTCACAGTTTCTTTGTTCCACTTAATTTTCTGTGCTGAGTCATTTTTCTTTATGTATTTTCTTTTCATCTTTTTCATTGTTGTTGATTTTGTGTTTGCTGAGTCTTTATATTTTTCTGGTTTTTCATTTTGACTTGTAGGAGTTAGTTTCCTTTGTGGTTACCTTAATATTTACCCCTATTTTTGTAAGTTTATACCAGTCTTGTATTTCTTTATATCACCTTGACTTCCTCTCCATATGAAAAGTCTATGTCTACATTTTTTAAGTCCTTCTTTTTTGTTTTAATTTTGTCATCTTTTACATATCGACATCTATTTCCCTATTTTCAGTGTTTTAGCTTTGATTTACTTTTGTGACTTCCTTATCTGGGTTGATGTCTGGTTGCTCTGTTCTGTGTTCTAGTCTTGGGTTGTTATCCGATGCTACTGATTTTCTAACTGGAGGACTCCCTTTAGTATTTCTTGTAATTTTGGTTTGGTTTTTGCAGATTCCCTAAACTTCTGTTTATCTGGAAATGCCCTAATTTCACCATCATATTTGAGAGACAGTTTTGCTGGATATATAATTCTTGGCTGGCAGTTTTTTTTCAAGGCTTACGATTTCTGCTGAGTAGTCCGAGCTTATTCTTATTGACTCTCCTTTGTAGATGACTTTTCGTTTATCCCTAGCCACTCTTAAAATTCTCCCTTTATCTTTGGTTTTGGCAAGTTTGATTATAATATGACTTGGTGACTTTCTTTTGGGATCTACCTTATGGGGGGTTCAATGAGCATCTCAGATAGATATATTGTCATCTGTCACAATATCAGGGAAGTTTTCTGCCAACAAATCTTCAACAATTCTCTCTGTATTTTCTGTTATCCCCGTCCTCCACCCCCACCCCCTTTTCTGGTACTCTAATCACTTGTAGGTTATTTCTCTTGATAGAGTCCCACGTAATTCTTAGGGTTTCATTTTTTAATCCTTTTATCTGATTTTTCCTCAGATAAGTTGGTGTCAAGTGCTTTATCTTCAATCTCACTAAGTCTGACTTCCATTGCCTCAATTCTGCTCGTATGAGTTTGTATTGAGTTGTCTAATTCTGAAATTTTATTGTTAATCTTCTGGATTTCTGATTGCTGTCTCTCTATGGGTTCTTGCAGCCTGTTATGCTCTTCTCTAATCTTTTTAATTTCCTCTATTGCGTGTTCTGCGTTTTGATTAATTTCCTTCCTAATTTCTTGAAGAGTTCTGTATATTAATCTTTTGTATTTTGCCTCCGGTAATTACAAGAAATTGTCCTCCTCTGGCAAATTTCTAGATTCTTTATTTTGGGAGCTTGCTGAAGCCATCATGGATTGCCTCTTTCTGTGATTTGATATTGACTGTTGTCTCTGAGCTATTAATAAGTTATTATATTTATTTATTTTATGTTTCCTTACTGTGTCCTAGCTTCTTGTTTTGTTTTGATATGCCCAAATAGGCTGCTCGTATGAGCTA
>NW_004443967.1:2412469-2420191 GCF_000243295.1 Trichechus manatus latirostris | reverse complement strand
TCCCTTATGCCTGTGCCTAGGCAAAGGAGCTGTGCCTACCCTGGGTTCCTGGCTTAGTGGAGCTGGCAGTTTATTTTTTTTCCCGTTTGTTAATTTGTTCACTCTCCAAGGCAGGGAGAATGACTCTAGGCGTGTGGTAGATCCTACTTCTGGCCCAGGGGACTTGGCAACTGCTGAAGCCGGTCCGGGACCCAGTGCAGAGCAGGGAACGAGGAGGTAGGCGGGAGAGAGGTTTTTCCCTAAGGGTGGTGTTTTTGATCCGCGCGATAAGCCGTACACAAGTACTTATCTTTCGTCGATCGAGGGCTACTTCTCACTGGTTTTGGGTGGCCGTGTAGACTCTCTGGCACTGGGTCTCTCCTGGTGTGGAAAACGCACCTCCCCAGCACCACTGCTTGCCTGCCTCACCGCTCACCCACGAGCTGCTCAGGCCTGAGGGGCTCAGGCTCTCACCAGGTCAAGTCTGGCAACTCTTTGCTGCTTCCGAACCGTCTCTCCCTCCCACTGCCACTCAGTCCAGTTCCTCAACTCTGCCTTTGATGTTCAGGGCTCCCTGATTGCCATATATAACTGAATCACTTGTTTTTTCGCATGTTTGTTGTAAGAGGGTTCACCAGAAGCATGTGACTACTCCACCATCTTGGCCATCCCTCCCTTCTGAGGTCTTTTCTAGCCCTGAGTTTCAGAGACATTGAGCCCAGGTTCCTCAGTTTACAGATGAAACAAATCTTACAAGAAGTTAAACAAACTGGCCAAACTCTGTTAGTGTCATGGTTGGGATATCAGCCTACTCAGTCTTCTTCCCCTGTACCTTACTCTCTTGAGCATGTTTCCATCTCATCTCTGTTCTCAGTGAATGTTTGCTGCTCCAGTTGATATGCCCTACCACACCCACCAGGAGGTATTGTGCTAGAAGCAAATCCTGCAGCTTGTGCACCGCAAGACAGTTTGTTGTTTCTCATCTGCACCTCTAGCCAGGAAGAGAAGAGTCTCTGCCATTTTTAGATACCCTCTGTCTTTTTAAGAAAAAGGAGGACCTTTGTATCAAAAACAAAACAAAAAGTCAAAGTAAAACAAAAATACAATGACTAAGATACAGCAAGGAACTAACCCTGGAGATACTCAAGCCAGCAGAGATGAGGTCAGAGAGAAGCTCAGGGGCGTCACATTAAACACTTGGAGGGAAGGAGGCTCAATCTTATGGAAAAGGTTTCTGGGGAGAGATTCCCCAGAAGCTGTCTCCTGCTGACTGTCTGTTCCTTCTTTCCTTTTGCCTTGTGCATCTCCTGCTGGCCCCTCATTCTTGCCTGCAGAATCCACCTTAGTCCCTTGCTACAACTCTTTTATTTTCAAGCTCTAACTCCTTCCAATCCAGCTACCTGCTTCATTTCTTGAGTCAATAGATAATAACTGGGCATGTATTCTGTGTCAGGCATGGCCTTGGTGGCACAGTGGTTAAGCGTTCAGCTGCTAACCAAAAGTCGGCAGTTTGAGTACACCAGCCACTCCTTGAAAACCCTATGCGGCAAGTTCTATAAGGTTAGCTGGGCCATAGCCTTCAGTCTGTGGGCATAATGTGCCTGAAGATCAAGGCTAAACATAAATGTGGTAATTAAAAAATCAGCCTCAAGGCAGGGCCAAGATTGTGGAGTAGTCAGATGCTTCCAGTGGACCCTCTTACAACAAAGACCCCCCAAAAAAAGTGATTCGATTATACATGGCAATCAGGGAGCCCTGAACATCAAAGGCAGAGTTGAGGAACTGGACTGAGTGGCAGCGGGAGGGAGAGACGGTTCGGAAGCAGCAAGGAGTTGCCAGACTTGACCCGGTGAGAGCCTGAGCCCCTCAGGCCTGAGCAGCTCGTGGGTGAGCGGTGAGGCAGGCAAGCAGTGGTGCTGGGGAGGTGCGTTTTCCACACCAGGAGAGGCCCAGTGCCAGAGAGTCTACACGGCCACCCAAAACCAGTGAGAAGTAGCCCTCGATCGACGAAAGATAAGTACTTGTGTATGGCTTATCGTGCGGATCAAAAACACCACCCTTAGGGAAAAACCTCTCTCCCGCCTACCTCCTCGTTCCCTGCTCTGCACTGGGTCCCGGACCGGCTTCAGCAGTTGCCAAGTCCCCTGGGCCAGAAGTAGGATCTACCACACGCCTAGAGTCATTCTCCCTGCCTTGGAGAGTGAACAAATTAACAAACGGGAAAAAAAATAAACTGCCAGCTCCACTAAGCCAGGAACCCAGGGTAGGCACAGCTCCTTTGCCTAGGCACAGGCATAAGGGACCCACGGACTTTGAGTGCCTTTCCCCCTGCATAGACTTGTGTGGGCCCATCTCAACAGGGTAGGCCTTCATTACCGCAGTACAACAGGGTAAATACCAGAACTCTAACTTCAACTGTTTCAGCTGTGAAGTGGCAGGTTCTTGACATTTGACACTGGATCAATTGGTCCCAACCACCTGGAGTAAAGGAGAATGAAGAAAACCAAAGACACAAGGAAAGTATTAGCCAAGAGACATAAAGGGCCACATAAACCAGAGACTTCATCAGCCTGAGACCAGAAGATCTAGATGGTGCCCGGCTACCACCGATGACCACCCTGACAGGGAACACAACAGAGTCCCTGATGGAGCAGAAGAAAGGTGGGGTGCAGAACTCTAATTCTTGTAAGAAGACCAGATTTAATTGTCTGACTGAGACTGGAGGAAAGCAGGAAAGCATGGCCCCTGGATTCTCTATCAGCCCAAAACTAAAACAATTTCTGAGGGCAACTCTTCAGACAGGGATTGGAGTAAACTGTGGGACATAAAGTGATACTCGTGAGGAATGTGCCTTTTAGCTTAAGTATTTATAAGAGACTAAACGGGCAGCTTCTGTCTGGAGATGAGATGGGAAGGCAGAGCGGGTTAGGAGCTGGTTGAATGGACTTGGGTAATCATGGGTGGAAAGGAGGAGTGTGGTGCCACAGTATGGGGAGAGCAATTAGAGTCACGTAACAATGTATGTATACATTTTTGTATGGGAAAAAAAATCAGTTTCTAGCAAGCATGACTTTCAGATGGTAAGAAAACGGGGATGCTTTATTGTGTGACATTATATCAATTTGGAAGAGAACTATTATGGCCGGGGGCAACCCTCACCCTTGGAAAAGTGTTTTTTGTCCTTAGGTATTCAGTTCCTCAGTGTCCCTGGGTGATGAAAATGGTTAATGCACTCGGCTGCTAACTGAAAGGTTGGCGGTTTGAGTCCACCCAGAGGTACCTCAAAAGGAAAGGCTGGTGATCTGTTTCCAAAAAATCAGCCATTGAAAGCCCTATGGAGCGCAGTTCTACTCTGACACATATAGGGTAGCCATGAGTTGGAATCAACTCGACAGCAACTAGTTTATTCAGTTCCTCAGACGCTGAATATAGAGCACTCTCCTCCAGGTCTTCGAACTGGTTCCATAAGAATCACCTGGGGATCTTGTTAAAATGTACATTCTGAGTCAGCATATCTGGGGTAGAAACGCAAATTCTCAGCAGGGATTAGAGATTCTTCAAAATCAGCTGCAGGAAGAAAAAATTTTTTTGTGTGTGTCCATTTTCAGGTTTGTAATTGTACAAATTCCATCTGACAGTGTATCTCAGCCAAAACCCTAAGGCAATTTTTAAGACTTCTCTGTAAGATGAGAATACGTGCCTCATTTTTGTCTATATCCTTATACTGACAGCAATGGCTTGTTTCATGATGACTGTGACTTATCTGAAGCACAAGATATTCATCTTTTAATTTTTTCCTCTGAGCTACTCCAACCCTGCAGGCAGCAGGAGCCTGCTTAATGTGCAGAGAAGTTAGTGCTCTTTGGGGGAAACCTCAACCAATGGGGGATGGGATGCAGTAGAGAAATGTCCTGGTATCCCATTCTACAGGTGTAAAATTCTGTATGTTTCTTAGTGAGTACCAGGGGAATTGGGTCTCTCTTACAGCTGTAACTAATAATGCATCCTTAGAGTGACTGTCCTTTCTTTCTGTCTCACTCTACTTGCTCCCTTACTTCTGCTTCCTGGGCTTGCCTCCCAGGTAAACTACCTGTATCCAAGTCCTTTTCTCAAGACTCTGTTTTGGAGTAAATCCAAACTAAGACATCAACCACATCTACCATGTGTTCATTTGATAATCAACAAACATTTATTATCTAATATGGGCAAGACACTGTTCTAGATGCTGGAGATACATCAATGAATGAAACAGACAAAAATCCCCATGCCTCATGACACTGAGGGGAAGAACTTACATTCTTAACATGTAATCTCATGGAGCTTATATTTATATCCCACCTGTTTCTTCATAGAGTTGCCACAATCTAGGCTGTCCCCCTTCTCTAACTGCGTTTGACAAATCCTTTAAAAAATGACATTAAATTTTTATTAATTAATAAAATTAAATGTAATACATGCCCACCACTGAAAATTTAGAAAATATAAAGAAAGCACAGAGAAGAAAAAAGCAATTGCAACCCCTATCCAGGAATAACAATAATTAATTGGTTAGTTTAATATCTTACTGGTAATTTAAAACTTATTCTACCTTTAAATATATTTAAATGCCATTATATTAACATTTAAATGTCGATATATTAAAAAATATATATCAAGTACCACCTTGTCATTTTTCTTTTCAAAAACTTCTTGGCTTCCATTTGTCTTTTTCAGGTGAACTTTGTAATCAGTCTGACAATTCAAAAATAGCCAGATTGGAATTTTGATTGGTGTACATTAAAATCTATAAATTAATTTGTGTACATATGACATAATATTCAATCTTCTTATCAAGGAACTAAACTATAATTTGTAATGCATTTGAACATTCTATTATATCCTTAAGCAAAGATTTATAGTTTCCTTCATATAGGCTCCAATTATTCTTATTAAATTGAATCCCAGATATTTTGTATTTTTATTTTGAAACTTTTCTATTTTATT
This sequence comes from Trichechus manatus latirostris, assembly GCF_000243295.1. Lineage (NCBI taxonomy): Eukaryota > Metazoa > Chordata > Mammalia > Sirenia > Trichechidae > Trichechus > Trichechus manatus. The sequence goes on along the minus strand of NW_004443967.1, from coordinate 2,415,229 downwards.
TTTAATTGGCTATATAGAAAATATAATAGTTTTATATGTTTGCTTTGTAGCTAATCTGTTTACTAAGCTCTTTTATTAATTATAATAATTTTTCAATGGTTCTCTTGAGTTTTCCAATTAAAGATATTTAGGTAAAAAGAAGTGAGGCTCGTAACACCCTTTACCACACCACAAAACTTCTTTTCTTGCTTCTCTATCCACCCACTATTTTATTTCTCCCAGAGTTATGGAGGGAGGGGGTGAAGTAAGATGGTAAAATGAGTGGAAGCTCCCATCTATTCCCCCAGCAACTAACACACTGAACAATGAATAAAAACAAGCACAGACTAAGATCTCGGAACTCCAGACAGCAGCTAAGGAATTGGAGAATTGGGGTAAGTCCAGAAGTGAGGGAGAGGAGGAACGGGACAGCGCAGGAACTGAGAGATCCTACCTGGTAACATTGGGAGCAGGAGCTCATTGCAGCCATTTTGGGATGGGATTGGGCAACACCCCAAGCAGGGATCACAGCCATATTGCAGGATACAAGATCAACACACAATAATCAGTTGGATTCCTCTACAATAACAAAGACTACTCTGAAAAAGAAAACAATACCATTTATAATAGCCCCCAGATCAATAAAATACCTAGGGATTAACCTAACCAGGGACATAAACGACTTATACAAGGAGAATTATGAAACACTGCTACAAGAGACAAAAAGAGACCTTCAAAAATGGAAAGACATCCTGTGCTCATGGATAAAACCAAAACCCACTCCCGATGAGTTGAATCTGACTCATAGCAACCCCATAGACTTTCCAAGGCTATAAATCTCTACGGAAGCAGACTACCACATTTTTCTCCCACAGGGCTGCTGGTGGTTTTGAAAGGCTGACCTTTTGGTTAACAGTCAATTGCTTTAACCACTGTGCCACCAGGGCTTAATATAGTGAAAATGTCAATACTACGTAAAGCGATCTATAGATTCAATGCAATTTTGATACAAATCCCAACAATATTCTTTACTGAAATGGAAAAACTAATGACCAGCTTCATATGGAAAAGAAAGAAACTCCGAATGTCAAAGCAATATTGAAGAAAAAGAACAAATCAGGAGGCCTCACACTCGTTGATATCAAAACGTACTATACAGCCACTGTCATCAAAACAGCCTGGTACTGGTTCAGTGATAGACACATAGACCAGTGGACTAGAACTGAGAACTCAGAACTAAACCCAAACATCTACAGACAACTGATTTTCAACAGGGGGTCAAAGTCCATCCAGTGGGGCAGAGACAATCTAATAAATGGTACTGGAAAAACTGGATATCCACCTGCAGAAAATTGAAACAGGACCCATACCTCACAGCAAACACAAAAACTCACTCAAAATTGATCAAAGACCTAAATGTCAAACATAAAACCATAAAATTCCTGAAAGAAAACATAGGGAGAAAACTATGGGACCTAATCTGCGGTAAAAATAGGATAACAAGCATTGCAACAAATGCATGAATAGAAGAAGACAAAATAGATAAATGGGATCTCATAAAAATTGTAAACTTGTGCTCATCAAAAGAAATTATCAAAAGAGTAAAAAGACAACCTACAGACTGGGAAAAAATTTTCAGGAAAGACATATCAGATAAGGATCTAATCTTCAAAATTTATAGAAAACTTCAACAACTCAACAACAAAAAGACAAACAACCCAATTATAAAATGGCCAAAGGACATGAACAGAACCTTCACCAAAGAAGACATCCAAGTGGCCAATAAACACATGAAAAGATGCTCATGATCATTAGCCATTAGAGACTACAAATCAAAACTACAGTGAGATATGATCTCACGCCTACTAAAATAGCACTGATTAATAAAACAGAAAACAACAAATGCTGATGAGGTTGTGGGGAGATTGAAACCCTTATTTATATTGCTGGGGGGACTGTAAGATGGTATAACCACTATGGAAAACAGTTTACTGCTTCCTCAAAAAACTAGAAATAGAGCTACCTTACAATCCGGCAATCTCACTCCTAGGGATATACCCTAGAGACCTAAAACTACTGACATGACCAGATATATACACTCCTATGTTCATTGCACAGAGCGCTGGTGGCACGATGGTTGAGCATTTGACTGCTAACCAAAAGGTTGGTGGTTCGAATCCACCAGGTGCTCCTTGGAAACCCCATGGGACAGTCCTACTCTGTCCTGTAAGGTTGATATGAGTAGGAATTGACTTGACTTCAATGGTTTCTTTTTTTATGTTCTTTGCAGCTCTATTCACAATAGCAAAACAATGGAACAACTGATACGTCCATCAACAGATGAATGGATAAGCAAATTGTGGTACATACACACAACAGAATACTGTGCAACCATAAAGAAAAATCATGTCAGTGAAACATAACATGGATGGACCTGGAGGGCATAAAGCTAAGTGAAATAAGTCAAACATATAATGACAAATATTGTATGATCCCTCTTGTCTAAGAAGACAAGAACAGATAAATATGGAGAGACCAATATTCATTGGTGGTTATCAGGGAGAAGGGGGGAGGGGTAAGTATGCTTTAGAACTTAAGAGACTTGTTACTTTTGGTGATGGGAAATGTGGCTCCAAGTGTGGAAGTAGTGAGCACAGCACAACCATAGTGAAAAGTGTTTGAGCACAGACTAATTGTCCACAGCTACCAAGGCCTCCACCGGACTGAGTCCAGTACAGCTAGATGGTGCCCGGCTACCACCGCTGACTGCTCTGACCAGGA
>NW_004443967.1:2356417-2412078 GCF_000243295.1 Trichechus manatus latirostris | reverse complement strand
TTAACCAATGTCATAAAACAACATGTGTACTTCTGTTTCATGAGAAACTATTTGTTCTGTAAGCCTTCACCTGAAGTACAATAAAATAAAAAAAATTAAAAAAAGTGTTTGAGCACAAATAGAAAGGTACAGACACAGAGAACGCTGACAAATTTTGATAAATATAACTAATGTTGATGAACAATTTATGTGGAAATTTGTAAAAAAAGTTCATTGGGAGATATACAATTTTGCAACAACAGTAATAACACCTAAAAAATGGTTACATAGATATGTAAGTATGCATAATATGTACAGGAAGGCATGTATGAATAACTGTAGACATGTATATATATGTATATACATGTTTATGTGTGCTGCATATATTTTCAAGTATAAAATAAAGCACATAGGGGGCATGGTTATGGATACCTCCTGTCATGGATTGAATTATGTCACCCCCCCCAAAATGTGTATAGCAATCTGACTGGGCCATGATTCCTTGTATTGTGATTTTCCCATGTGTTGTAAATCCTGCCTCTATGATGTTAATGAGGGAGGATGGGTGGCAGTTGTGTTAGTAAAGCAGGACTCAATCTACAAGACTGGATTGTGTCCTGAGGCAATTTCTTGAGATATAAAAGAGAGAAGTGAGCAGACAGGGGAACCTCATAACACCAAGAAAGCAGTGCTGGGAGCAGAGCGTGTCCTTTGGACCCAGGGTTCCTGCACAGAGTTCCTAGTCCGGGGGAAGACTGATGAGAAGGCCGACAGAGAGAGAAAGCCTTCCCCTGGAGCTGACGCCCTGAATTTGGACTTTTAGCTTACTTTCTGTGAAGAAATAAATTTCTCTTTGTTAAAGCCATCCACTCATGGTGTTTCTGTTATAGCAGAACTAGATTGCTAGGACACTTCCTAAACACAATCAAATACCCCATGGGATTGGTCTACTGGGCTTAGGGGCTTAAGGACCATAGTCTCATGGGGCAACTCAGTCAATTGGCTAATATAGTCCATAAAGACAATGTTCTACATCCTAGTTTGGTGAATAGCATCTGGGGTCTTAAAAGCTTGTGAACAACCATCTAAGATACAACTATTGGTCTCTACTCATTCAGAGCTAAAGAGAAAGAAGGAAACCAAAGACTCCAAGAAGAAACTAGTCTACAGAACTGATAGTCTACACAAACAATGACATCACCTACCTTGAGACCAGAAGAAATAGTTGGTGCCTGACTACCACTACTGACCATTCCAACCAGGGACTCAGTAGATGGTCCTGGATAGAATGGGAGAAAAGTGTAGAACAAAAATCAAATTCCTAAAAAAAAGGCTAGACTTACTGGACCGGTAGAGACTAGATGAACCCCTAAGACTATCGCCCTGAGATACTCTTTAAACTTGGAACTCAAACCACTCCCAGAAGTCACCTTTCAGCCAAATGACAGATGGGCCCATAAATTAAATAAAATCATCCATGACTACTATGCTTTTCAAAATAATCATCTAGATGAAACCAAATGGTTAACATTTACCCTAGACCAAAGATGAGAAGGCAACGGGGGCAGGGAAGCTAGATTCATGGAAACAGAACAACCAAAACGGAAATAATGAGAATGCTGGTATATTGTAAAGAATGTAGCCAATGTCACCGAACAATATATATAGAAATTGTTAAATGAAAACCTAAGTTCCTGTGTAAACTTTCACCAAAAACACAATAAAATATTTAAAAAAAAAAAAAGTTGTGGGTTAATGTGATTGGTCAGAATCTAGGGACAGCTGATTGGGCCACTTTTATTATTGACTACAATAGCAATGGGATTAGTCTATGATGTTTTGTGCTGTATGTATCAGATTTTGGTTATTGGGGGTATGCTAGCTTCAAAAAAACAAACGGAATATTTCTATCTCTTTGTATGGAAAATCTATTGTACCTTTTTATGGCAGGCAGTACACAGGTATTGTCTGCTCCTGAAATGATTCATCTGTAAAATTCATCTGGGTGCAGCAAAAATCATGAAGGTAACTCTTTTAAATAATAATAATTTTACAAAATAAACACTGAAAAAGGATTCCTCAGTGTTTGTCCAATTCCTATGTTCTATTTCTTCAGTTTTGAGCATTTATATCCTCCACAAACATTATCAATTTTATTCAAGAATTTTTCATGACATTTAAATATAATGTAAAATATTCTCTATATGTATGAACTTTTTCTCATTAACAATGGTGCATAGTCTTATTCCCCCCCCCATTCTCTCTCTGTTTCCCCAAAATGTATACATTTCCTTGATATTTTAGTCACCTCTTTGGTTTATTAATAATTTTTTCTTTTTAATTCATTTTCTGTTTTCAGCTTTTATTCATTCATTCATTTCTCCTGCTTAAGTATGTTTGGTTAATTTCCTAACCTCTTAAGTTGAATGACTATTTCCTTTATATATATTCTTTGGTCTTTAAGAATGAAAGCATTTACAATAATGTAATTTCCTTTGAATACAGCTTTGACCACATCTCATTAATTTGATATGTAGTATTGGGTTGCTATAAGTCAGAATCGACTTGACAGCAGGAGATTGGTTTTGGTTTTCCCTAAAAGTCTATAACTACAGTGTTCATTTCCTCTGTGATCTAAAGTTTATTTGGAATGATCTTTTATAATTTCCAAAGGTTTTTTAAGTGAAATGTTTATTATTAATTTCCAGTTTCACTGCCTTGTTTACCCCAGGGCTTCAAACCATTCTTCCTGGTTCAGTCATGGCCGATGAAGTGAAACAGGAACGGAACAGAATTTTTACAATTTGGGTGATCTGGAACAATATCCAGAATGGGAAAAATTATGGGTCAAAGCCCTGGAGTGGGAGACTTGGAAAAAGGTAGTGAGCCCTTTCAGGAACCTGATGCATGAGATAGGATTATTGGCAGGATTGTGGAGAGCAACACATTCAAAGTGATGCAGTCGGCCACCATCTTTGAGCTAGACACCGTTGTTTCTGACTCTGCTCTAAATCCAACAGGCAAGAGATATGATTGCTATGCCGTGCATACGCTGCCCTTGTTTTCTAAGAGGGAGATTAAGTTTCTAGCAGGGCTTCGACCTGTAATTTTTCCAGTTCCAGTTATTATTCTGGTTCATCCAAATTTTAAAAATTTGGGTCCATTCCAGTTTCACTTGCTCAGCTATGACTGAACCAGGAAGAATTGGTTAGAAGCCCTGGTTTGCCCACTATCCGGTTTGATAACATCTGCTTCTTAGGAAGGTGAAATGGAGCTAGACTTTCTCTAGTATCTTCAAGTACCCCGCCTACGAGTAGTCCTTGCCCTCTCTGATTCTCTACCATAGTTAGTGTGAATTGCTTGCTGTCATAGATTTTTTTTTAAATATATCTATCCTATCTCTCTAAATAGTAAAGCAACTTGACAATAGAGCCCACATTTTATAATTATTTGCATTCCCCCATAGGACCTAGTACTTTAAACATATTAAGCAATCAATAATTATATAAGTATTGCTTTATCTTTCAGGGATGGCGAGACTGATACACTATGCATTAGAATCAAAACCCTTGCTAAGTGGTGATGTGATTAGTTATTTTCCAAAATTTGTCTACATCACGAATTCTTCTTCTGGTCCTGAAATATCATGTTAGAGCATCCTTTCCTGAAAATGATTTTGAACATGATAATTAATATGATTATTAATACTGACCATTTGTTGAGCACATCTTTATATTCCAGGCATTGCTCCAGAAACTGTATATACTATATTTTATTTCATAATCCTTACAATAGTTCTCTCAGGTAGATATGATAATTATCTTCATTTCACAAAGAATGCTGGTGGTGCAGTGGTTAAGTGCTGGGCTGCTAACCCAAGGGTTGGTGGTTCAAACCCACCCAGCAGCTCCGTGGAAGAAAGACCTGGTGATGTGCTCCCATAAAGATTACAGCATATAACACCCTATGCGGCAGTTCTACTCTGTCACACAGGGTCACTATGAGTCAGAATCAACTCAATGGCACCTAACAACGAGAACAACTTCATTTCATAGATGAGGAAAATGCAGCTTAAGGTCAAGGTCCATGCTCAGATTTCCCAGCTAGTGAAGATGAAGCCTGAATTGGATCTGAAGTCTGTTTCTTCCACTGTGTTCCATACCAATTTCTGCTAATTTATTATTCTACCCACCACTCATTCTCCCTTTTATTCTCTCTCACATTCAAACAGCTAATGCTTCCTAATTTATTTTGCCAGATACAGCACCAAAGACAAGGGACATAAATCTGAATAAACCATAGCCCCTGCTTTTGGTGATCTTCCAGAGTCCAATGGACCTTTTTCTTTTACATATACTAAATTTAAAAATGTTACAGGGTGTGCTAATTGTATCTGGGCTTCCCTGCAGTTCCTCTGCTTCTCTGTTCTCTGCTCCGGTGATGTTCAGGTGTTTACCTCAGGATTTGCCTAAGCTGATTCAGATCCTGGCTGCCGAAACTGGGGTGGGTGAAGTCATTGTATGGTCTTTGTACGTGCTGAAAGAGCCTAGGGTTTTAATAGCCTTTCTCCACCCACCCTCAACTTCATTTTACTCCAGACAATAACACAAGTTTAAAGCCAAACACAATTACAATGATGTTATTTTTATGGGGAAAATTGATGTTGCTAAACTGCAGTACGTGCCAGACTCTTGAAACTTACACATAAATCACTCTCGGAGGCCGGGAAGACGGGCTTCAGAAACATGTTTTACATGAAAGAAACAACCAGAGTCTTCGTTGCCCAGACTGTTTGGTCATTGGGCTCAGAGTGAACTCAGTGAAATCGGACCCATAAGATCTTTTCTTCTACATCTTGGATTCCATGCACCTGACTCAGAGCCTAGGGGCCAGGCCCACACAAATGACGTAACACTACATGCGTGCCGCCATGCACCACCTACAGTGACAAAGATTGGGCTAGAGTCTAGAAATGAGAATAGAGCCCCCGGAACCTGATTTAAAAATCTAAATTTTTAATTTTGCTAAGTGATTTCAGCTGTTACCAGAATCATCATGCTTGTAATCATTGCCCTTGCCATCATTTTCTATCCCTTCCCTCGGCTTTATTTCTTACTATCTAAAACTCTAACAATTCTATGTCTGTTCATCTATTTATCATTTTCCCTCCCAAAAAAAAAATTTGGCAGGTACTTTGTCTTATTCATTACTGTATCCCCCTCACTAGAACAGTGTCCAACATATAGTTGGCCTTCAATATATATTCTTTGAATGATTGAATGAATCATGATGATGAGTCATCATAATGATCCTTATTGTTTTCAACTTATTCATCATATTTATCATGATCTTCTCCAGCTTATTTATCAACATAATCATCATCTTTACCATGATGGATATCAATATCGTCATCATTTTGTCCCAATCTCTTACATGTCAATGGTGCTGTATAATTCCTGTGGTGTCTTCCCATCTATTGTCTCTGCTGAAATTCTCAGCTCTCACCCCAGTTCCCACGTGAGGCAGACAGGGAAGAATTATTATCCTCAGACCACAAGTGAGGACGCTGAGCTCTAAGAAGTTAGAGTCATTTGCTCCAGGTCACAGTTGGGGATAGGAACAGAGCCACTGCTCTCATTGTTCCTCTGCCATGGTACTTATGACCTCACTGCCCTGGGAAATGGTTATCTGAGGCAAAGTCCTTTTCTTCTTTTTTCTCTTATAGCACCTCATACAGTGCCTGGCACATGGTTGGCACTTAAGAATATTTATTAAAGGAGCAAATGGCACAAAAGTCCTCCATGATTTAGCCTCTACCTTCCTCTTCAATTTTATTTTGCAGCCCCACATACCAGTGTTGTAACTCTAAGGAACTGTTTACATGTCCTGAGCAGTCCTGACTATTATATCCACCTTTTCACATGCTGCTCTGTCTGCCTGAAATACTATTTCTCGCACCCCTTGGTCCTTGTTCCAATGTGCCTCGTGGATATCTGTTCAATGAAAGCTTTTTGGGCTCTGTCAGCTTGAATTGACCACTGTTCCCTTGTATGACCACTATACCCTGTAACATTCCTCTATCTCAGTCCCTTAGGAAAGGCAGGTTGGAAAATTAGTAAGTGTGAAAGTCATCAAGCCCCTAGAGGACAGTGAACATGTTAGTATTGTTCATCGCTCTATCCCAGGCATCTACCATTGACTGGAAATAGCAGGTAGCATTTGTGGAACACTTACTATCTGCAGCCACTGTGGTGTTGTTGTTAGTTGCTGTCAAGTCAGCTGCAACTCATGGCGACCTTATGTATAACAAAATGAAATGTTGCCCAGTTCTGTGCCGTTTTCACGACTCTTGGTATGTTTGAGTCCATTTTTGTGGCTGTGGTGTCAATCCATCTCATTGAGGGTTTCCCTCGTTTTTGCTAACCCTCTACTCTACCAACCATGAAATGGTTTTTTAGCGATTGATGTTTCCTGATGACAAATCCAAAGTAAACGAGCCAAGGTCTTGCCATCCTAACTGCTAAGGAACACTCTGGTTGTATTTCTTGTAAGACGGATTTGTTCGTTCTTCTGGCAGTCCATGGTATATTCAATATTCTTCACCAACACCACAATTCAAATGCATCAATCACTAGGTTTTTTGATTTATATGGATTATCCAATTTAATCCTCATAACAACCCTAGCAGCAAATGCTGTTATGTACACATTTTATAACTGAGAAAACTGAGGCGCAGAGTGGTTAAATAAGAAGCCAAAGCCACTTGTCTAGTAGTATCAGTAAATAAAATGAACACATTCAAATAGTTTTACCGTATGTTAACCTATCCTTGTATCACTAGCACCTAGCCAGGAACATTAAAAAAAAAATGTTTAATAAGTATAAGATAGTTTTAAAAATTATATGAAATAATTTCCAATCCCCAAGGCATTATACTCCACACTTGACTTTGCCTGGGAGAGGTATCTTTCCACCTATCTTGCTGAGTGATGCATGTTGCTGAAATGAAGATCTGTTTCATATCCAGGACATTTCTTCTGTTATGCTTAAAAATAAAGGGAAACTGACTTCAATGCTCTTAACAGCTCTCTCGGTATCTGTTCTGGTGGGAAGGTGTGGTGGGTGGTATTTGCCACAAGGCAAGGTGATTAACTTGGTTTTCTTTTCTTAATGCAGCTCCTGTCTTACAAAGGGTAGCCACAGTAGGTCCTGATTGCAGGGGTTGTGTATCATATCCTGGCTCCTATCCAGGCTACCTTCCCACAAATGTAATCTAACTAAGAAGGTGGTATTACCCACACAGGATGCCTACTTCAGCATGCTTAATGAAGTCACGAAGCTTCTTACCTGTTTTCTTCTTTGTCTACCCTACAAAAGGTGGCTTTTAACCAAACTCTCAAAACCCATAATTATAATAGTGATTTCCTCATGTCCTGTTTTCAGGGTTGCAGAATGAAATGAGATAGGTTGACACAGTGGCTGCAACAATGGGCTCGAGCATAAGAATGATTGTGAGGATGGTGCAGGACTGGGCAGTGTTTCATTCTGTTGTACACAGGGTCGCTATGAGTTGGAACTGACTCGACAGCACCTAACAACAACAAGAAGAATGAAATGAATGCATAGAATGTTAATCCTTTTCCTCTGACTCCTGGAAGGCCAAGGCTTCAGAGCTTAGATTCAGGGGAAGGAATTTACCTCCCTGTCTGTCCTTGCTTCTACCAAGCGGCCCTTGCCAAACACAGTGGATGAATCCCTAATGTGAGCAGGTCCCCATTCCTCTCTAATATCCCTGGAGCTTTGCCAGCCTTACTTAAAGGAAAGTGAGGAAGTTCTTTGAGATCTTCTTGTTCACTTAGCCACCAATAATGAATGAATAAATAAATCAACAAATAAACAAAACTGCCATTTATTAAGAGAAAGTTCTACATCCCCATTTTACAGACGAGACAACTGCAGCTCAGGGAAGGTTAGTTATCATGGTGGTTTGGTGCATAGATTTTGAAATCCACGTAGTCAGGAATCTGCCACTTACCATCTATGAGACTTTGGGCAGCCATTTAACCTCTCAAACCTTTGGTTTCCTCATCTGTAAAATGGTAACAATAATGGTATCTGTTTCACAGAATTAGAGATAATGTATAAAGACCTTAAAACAGACGATTTTCTGTCTCGTTCAGCTGTATCTTGAGTGCCTAAAATGATGTTTGGTACATAGAAAAACCTAGTAAGTATCTGTTGAATGAATGAATGAGTAGCACAGTGCATGGCATATAGTAAGTGCTCAATAACTGTTATTATTACCCAAGATCACATGGCCGGTGAATGGTAGAACCAGAATTCAAAGCCAGGTCTTCATGACCCTGACAACAAGTCCAGGCCATTCTTTCATGGTGGTGTCCTTTCCCTTTCTCTCATTCTTTCCTCTTATAGCACATCCTTCCACCACCTATAAATGATCTTATCCTTGAATCATGGATATGACTTTCCAAATAGATTCCTTCACTTAATCCATTCTGTACCTCATAACCTAAAATAATCCCCCCACACACCCTGGTTAAAAAAAACCCTAGAAGTTTCCCAGTTGTCTAATAAGAAAAGCCCTGATTCCATAACCTAACACTTAAAGTCCTTCTGTTTTCTAGACCCAATAATGCTTCCAAAATTCTTCTCCATGATGCTTTTATTACAATCTGTATCCACTAAACTGAATAACTCCTTGTGCCCCAGAGTCCTACTTCTTTGTATACATGATTCCTATTCATTATAATGCCTTTACCCTTTTTCTCAGCCACTTTAATTCTGTTCAGTCAATACCAGCCTCAAGAAGCATTCCCTGACCACTTTAATCCATAGGCATCTTTTTCTTCTTCTGAATTTGACAACATTTTAATCTATGCCACTCACATGGCTTTTTGTTGTTGTTGTTTAATTTTAAAATGTGTTTATTTGCAATCAAATTTTCAATGTGACTTGTATTATTGATTTTCAAGCATGGGTTTTGTACCCTCCCTTGGATACGCACATGTCAGTTTTAGCTGTAGTCTTATGATTGAGCAAGTCATCTCTCCATGAACTTTAATTTCCTCAATTGTAAAATGGAAATAATTCTATCTACATTGTCTAGGTTATTGTGAAGGTTATAACAATAATTGTAATGTACTCCATAAAGTACTTTGGACATAACATGTGCTCAATAAATAGTAGCTATTGTTGTTAAGTAGTTTTTGTTTGCTAAATCCTAGGTGAAGATGAGCAGAACATGTTCTAAAATACCAAGCAAATATTTTTCGGTTTATAAAACCAGCCCTGCAGTTTTGTCTTTGGTGGAACTGGTTTCCTACATATCAGGTGCTCCTAAATTAATTGTTATTTTAGTTTTATGTGAAGGACCAGAAGACCACCATTACTTCCTTCATTACTTTTACCCCTTCCCTAGGGCTGCCTCCTTATTTCTGTACTAGTTATCCAGACAAGGACCAGTATGTGGGAGAAGCAGATCAGATATTGCTTCAAGGTTGAGGAACCCACAGACACTTTCACCACAGTGGGTTTCTAAGGGGATCGCAAGAAGAGGACTTGGGGCTGGGAAGGAGCCACAAGGAAGTTACACCACTGAAGGAACACTCCCTCGCTTCTTTAACTTCCTGTGGAGAACGCCTTCCAGAAGGTCTGCCTAGTGCTCCTCTTTCTTTTTGTTGTTCAGATAAGATTGGTTTTTCATGTCAAGCCTAGAAGCGGAAGGGCTGGGATAATGTCAGGAGGGGCTAGCCCTCGTGCAATTTCCTATTGTGACCAGCAGTGGAATGGAGAAATCTCCCTGGCAGTTCTGTTCTGTTGAGATTTCTCGCTTCCAAAGATCAACTAGGAAGGCTGGCAGGGATAGGGCAAAGATTGTGATAAAGTTCCAACCTTTGAAGGAATCACGGTCTCTCAGGTTTGACCCCAAGCTTCCTGGAGCTTCTCTCTCATGGAGGATAGAGTGAAATTTGTAGGCCTCAAACATCCAAGAATGTACATACTAGACTGCTCGCTTGAGTGGAGCACTGACTCAGGCAATTAACTCCTCAGGAGCTTTAATTAACAATTTAATTAATAATTAGCGTCTTAACAACAGTTCTGTCACCTACCAGGGCTTGACAGTTCTGAACTGTGTTCACAACCTCCAATGGGTTGTAAGGGGGCAAAATATGTTCAAGCCATAGTAAAGCAGATTTACATTATATTAATACTAGCGGGAACCAGAGTGTTGGATAGCAGGATTTAAGGTTTGCATTAGGCTTTTGCTGCTTTCTTTCAGTGGAGAAACAAACCTTTAGGGAAGCCACCTTCTTGGGTTCTTGGAACCATCTAATCAGTATTAGAACAACCCAAGGCACTTGTTTAAAATGTAGCTTTTTGGGTCCAGAGCTGACTTTCAGAACTGAGCTCTCTGAGGGCCTGGCCAAGTAATCTTAATCTGACAAACTCCCCAAAACCGAAGTTTGGGGGTCACTGAGGTACACCCAACTGAGTGCTCATGGCCTTTGGTGTTATAAAACGAAGGCTTTGTTTTTCTTCATTACTCATTGGCTGAAGGAAATTGACTCCCAGTTTTAATCTGATTTGGAAGAACACTTTCTTAAATCGTATCACTTTTACATTCATTCCTCAACACATACATTTATTGAGCACTTTCTAGTGCCAGAAACAATACCAGATGACTGGCTACAAAGAGGAATAAGACATGGTCTCTGAACCCAAGGAACTTTTAATCTCTTAAGAAAACAAATATGTGCAATTAGGTGTTAAAGGAACTGTGAAAGAAAAGAGACCAATCGATTCTACCTGGGGAACATGTCGGGCATCTTAAGCATGTTCACATAGCAAAAGATGTATAGGTGTTCACCAAGCAGACAAGTTGGAAGAAAAGTAGCATTCTAGGCTGATGGAGCAAAAACATAAATTCTAAGATAGCTGGACAGGTTCTGGGAACTGAAGGTAGTTCAGGATAGCTGGAAGACAGAATGATGGGTAGAGAAGGAGGACAGAAAAAGAAATGATCCTTGGGAGAATACAAGGAGCCAGATCATAGACAGCCATGCTAAGGAATTTGAAATTTATCTTCTAGGATAGGTTTCTCAAAGCGTGTTGTTGTTGTTGTTAGCTACTGTTGAGTCCACCCCTGACTCATGGTAATCCCATGCACAGCAGAACAGAATGCTTCCTGGTCCTATGCCATCCCCATGGTCAGTAGCATATTGAACCTTTGTGATCCATAGGATTTTCGTTTGGCTGATTTTTGGAAGTAAATCATGAGGCCTTTCTTCCTAGTCCATCTTAGTCTGGAAGCTCTGCTGAAATCTATTCAGTATTATAATAACTTGCAAGCCTCCACTGACAGATGGGTGGTGGCTGCTCATGAGGTGCATTGGCCAGGAATCCAATCTAGGTCTACTCCAGGGAAGGTGTGAATTCTACCACTGAGCTACCTCAGGATTTCTGCATTACAATCTCTCAACTGAATCAGAGTTTCCAGAGGTGGGGCCTCATACTAGATATTTTTACAAGCCTTCCAGATAACCAGCACATGAAGTTTGGAAACCACTACTTGGTAATGTGGGGTCACTGGAAGGTTTTCTGCAGGGGAGAGAAATGATCAGACAGACTATTTGTCTGGGTGGTTGATGGATTAGTTTAACTGAAGTTGGAGGCAAGAAGTCTAGGAGAGTAGTTAGCTGACTACAGCAATTCTCAGGTGAAAAATGAGAGATTCAGCTAAGGCAGTGAGCTTCATTCATTGGAGATGAATAATGGGGGATAGATTGGAGGTGTGCCAAAAGGCAGAATTTACAGGACAGAGGCTAAATGGAAAGTGATAGAGTTCTGAGAAGGTACTGAAGTCAGTTGCAAAAGCATTAGTATTTGTTGAAATTTTCACCACTTTCCTATAAGAGCATTTCTACTTCCTATGACAAAGAAACAGTATTTTCTTTCATCAGGACTTTCTTTGTAAAGGTAGACACTTTATTTGCTCTTCTGCATGCCGGCACATGCACAAACACATATAAGCTTGAAAGGCCACAATAGTTTGAGAACAATTGCAGGCAGGATTGTGGATGGTGCTGAAGGTTAGAGTTTCTGCGGAGAGAAGAATTCTGTATAATTCTCCTCATAGTGGTATGGCTGAGATGTAGTCACTCATTTACGTATTGGCATTCAAAATGGGCATAGTGAAGCAGGAATGTTCTCTGAGGTACGCATGCCCTTAAAATGGCAGACTGTCATCTCAAAGAGAAAGGAGTAATGGAAGATTTCCCATTTCTCCTGGAGTTGCCCAGATCATGCTGGTGATCAGGTTTCTCCTATGCTACTGCATTTGCTGGACATTTCTAAAAGGCCAGACTTTGTGTGAATGTGTAAGAAAATGTATTAAAAACTCTGTGAAAGTCAGAAAGTATTCTGAAACCTGCCAAAGCCACTAACTCACTCTCTCTGCAACAAAATTGAGCCCACCAAGATCTGGCGTCTACTTAATTTGAGTCTTTCCTTCTAGGACCTGAGAAATTAAAAAAAGTCCTTTAATCCTTCTTTAGACAAAGAAGAGAGACTTTCACCAGTTACTCTAATTGGGGTGGGGATGGGGGAAATGATTAGTGCCTACCTCATTCTCTCTTGTCTATTACTCATGCTACTGCATCTACAGGAGATCTCAGGAAAGGCCCACATTGTGTATCAAAGAGTTCAGTGTTGTGATTGAGAGCATGAACCTGGGTTTAAATCTCATCTGTGCTGCTTACCAGCTGTGCTTTGTTTGGCAATTCCTTAATCTCCCCAGGCCTCAGTTTCTGATCTGTAAGATATGGATGTTTGTACCTGTTTCCGAGGCCTATTCGCTCATCCATCAGCTCATTCAACAAATATTTATTGATCACTTATTTCATAAAAGACATGATGGGAAAAAAAAAAAAGACATAGTCCCTGATACCATGGGAGCTTATATTCTAGTGGGGGAAGGCATCCAATGAAGCAAATAAACATAATACATTAGGTGGTAAAGAAGAAAAATAAAGCAGAGACAGAGAATTATGGGGCAAGACGGTTTTTAGAATGTGGGGTGAGGGAGAGTCTCTCTAAGAATGTGATATTTTAGCAGAAACATGAATGAAGTAAGGAAGTGACCTAGCCAAATATCTGGGGGAAGAATGTTCCAGGGAGAGTGAACCACAAGAGTGAAAACCCCAAGGCAGGAGAGGCTCAGCATGTTTGAGGATCATCAGGGAGGCCAGAGTGGCTTGAGCAGAGTAAGCAAGGGAGAAGGAGTTGTTCCCTCTGCCTAGGCAGGCTGTTAACCATTGGATATCAGGGTTGGGGGGGTACCTTTTAGGCAACGGGAGCAGTAGGTGTTAAGGGTATGAGGTGGGAGGGTGTTAGCATGCTGGAGGAGCAACAAGGGGGTCTTAGTGGCTGGGGTGAATCCACCAAGGGATGAAATGGTAGGAGAAAAGATCAGAGAGATAAGAGGGCCAGATCATATAGGACTGCTGCAGCCATGATAAGAACTTTGTGTTTAATTCTGAGAAAGAAGGGAAGTCACTGGAATGTGCTGAACAGTGGAATGGTACAATTGGACTTACCAGTTGTGGCAGGATCACTCTGGCTTCAGGATGGAGAATATACTATAGGGACGCTAATGTAAAAAACCGAAGACAGTAAAGAGGCTAAAGCAGTAATTCAGGTAAGAGATGGTGGTGGCTTGGTCCAGGTACATTTCAACATTAGACCTGACAGGATTCACTGATGAGTTGGGTGGAAGGTGGAAGCTTTGCGTAGTGGCTGGCATCCAGTGTACACAGCTTCTTATTACAAAAGCAAGTGTTCTTCCCCTCATGGGTTATAACATGGAAGCTTTAAATATTTTCGTTTGGCAAGGAAATGGTGAGGCAAGACCTGAGAAATGGATCTGGATTCTGGAGACTGGGGATCTATCAGTGAGCACATTTTCTGAGTCATCATGGAGGTTCTACTTGACCCAAGGGCAAGAGGCCCTGTATTCAGGAGGAAACACAAACAAACCCAGTTGCCTTCTCCACACGACTGTCCCATCTGTTGCATCCTTGTCCTTGTCTTAGCCTTAATTCATCCTGAACCTTATCCAGAAATATTATGAAGACTGTCTAGCTTCTTACGCTGCCAGGGTGGACTGCAAAGAAGGGAGAGGAGCCATGGGTGTTTCCTGATTGTACAAACTCTGGTAATATGATGCTACTCTAGCAATAGTTCTGCATCAGACATGCACATGAGGAAAGTATTTGGGCAGTTGGATCAGGTGCAATAACTCAAAGCTGAGCAGAATGGAAAGCTCCTGTTTTTTGGGGAAAATACCTTGTTCACTGTCCTTGCTTGCTGTGTCCCAGGCTTTACTCTTCTAACAGAATTACCCAGAATGCAGTCATCTTTCACAGAGTGAGAAGCAAGGGTGGGTAATGTGTACATAAGTCCCATTGTTCCGGGTTGTCCTGGGCTCTGGTGAGGTGTGTGCTTGTTTCTGTTCTCTCCCCATGCTTCTTTCCAAGCACCGCAGCTGCTGGCTCACGGACAGGGTGAGGCTGATCTCCTTCCTGGAACAGGCTGTTCTTCCACCTGCCTATTCAGAACACTGTGCCCAATTTTATTATTATTCCAGAAATTGACAATACACATAACGTTAATTTTTTAAAAAGATTGTTATAATTTCAAGAACAATAAAATAGCATGAACTAAGGGAATTGTTTTTTATAACTGATGATTCACAAGTACCTCAAACACTTCCTTTTTTACTGAGCAATAATGCATGTTTCTAGAGTATTTTTTTTCTGACAGTAGAAACAATAACTAAAAGGGTAACCGTTCTAACATGAGTACTCTCCAGATTAAAATGCCATGTGTTGCTAAATAAATAAGATGTCCTCACAGACCCACATTTTGTTGAACTATGAGAGTGTTTGGACTTTTATCGCCTTATTAATTAGCAATGGGAAATTCAGAGTAACAATAATGGCTTCTCTTTGGGACTAAATATGAAGTGATTAGGAAAATAAGGCAAGTTCCTATTATCACAGTAGGGGAAACTGTATGTGAAACTGCATGCCTCCAGATGAGGTGAAGGCTGGAAACATAATGAGTCAAGAACAGGCTGAGACAAATGTATAGGGTTGAGTTACAAACCAGTCCTGAGAAGGTTGGACTCCACCTCTTGGGTCAGACTCACTGTTAGTTCTTCAGCTCCCAGCAGGGCCCCTGGCCCAGATTCAACTCTCAATAAATATTTGTAGACTAAATGAATAGGAGTTAGTTTGGCATCAGAAGAATGGGTGAAATGAAAGCTGGCTCATATCCAAGATGGAAAAGTGTCTTCTGTGATTTTGACTTTGACCATGGTTTGGGGAAAGGATGGGGGTTGGTACTGACAGTAGAAGATAAGGATTGAAAGGATCCCTTAGAGATCCAGTCCAAGTCCCAAGGCAGCCAGCTCAAATCCTGTTTTTGAGGACAATATCACTGTAGTGGCATGGGCCACTTATCTTCCGCTCGGTCTCTTAGACACAGACTAGCCCTAATGATTATACATAGACTGTGAATTTGTTTTCAATCATAAATATGAGCTTTGGTCAAAAGGTGACCTAGGAGAAAATTTGTAGGTGGTTCAGTGAAAACTCATGCCTACTACTGGCAAAGAGACCAAAGCAGTCATCCCACTGATGGGAAGTTAAAACTGTTGCCTTGTTGTATGGTAAGGACGACATATCTTGTTGCTCAAATATCTGGAAGTAATCAAGTCAGTCTTCCAAAGCTGAATATGGTTGTCTCCTCCTCTTCAGCTATAGAAAGGGTCTGTCCCATGTCTATGCCAGTTTGGCATTATTACTTGGTCTCTCTAGATTGGTAGTCTCTTTCTGCAGGTAGCTCAACAAAGACTATACTGCCTAAGCGAGCACTGCTCTTGAGAGTAATTGGGAAAAATCTCTGTTTATGCAAAGTATTGCCCTATTCTGTAGTCTTCTCTTCAGTCCCAGTAGCACTGGTTTGTGGAAGAGCATTAAGCATCTGATAATCAGTCCTGAGTCTCTACTTATTTGATTTCAGTTTTACTGCGTGGAGTTGAATCCTTTATAGGATAAGAACTTCAAAACTGACAGAAAAGGATAATTTGGTATTGATTCTGAGTCACGGGGAAAATATCCCTGACATAGTAATGTATATGCTCAGCCGGAAAAGAATCCCAGGTAAAAAATACAGAGTGTTCTCACTGTAGAGAATAATGTACGTTATTGTCTTTCCTCCATGCTTCTTTCTTCTCATTCCTGAACTTTTGTCAGACAGAAACTTTTAGCCTTATTCCGTGACTCTCTGATCTACATCTGCTAATCTATTCTGAATATGTACCCAAGTCCATCTCCATAAAAAGTCAGTTTGTTCATTTACACTCTCTTTTAGCAATTCCCTATCACTTATGGGACAGAATTCTGACAGTTCGGTCTTTGGCTTTAATGATGACCCTTTATCAGTTCCATTATCATTATTAATTCTAACACTACTAACACCATCATCATAAACATGTATTGAGCATTTAAGATGTGCCAAGAACTAGGCTAAGTTCTTTATGCACCTTGTATACTTTCATCCTTTACTACACCTCTGCGAAGAAGTGTTATTATTGCCCTGAGATAATCTTTAAACCTGAAACTAGAAATATCCCCTGAAGTCTTCTCGAAACCAAACAATAGTTAAGCTTAATTAGTAAAAAATGTCTGCCTTGAGCATTATGCTGTCTTAAGAACTATCTAGATAGGATCAAACTGGTAACAGCAACTCGAAAGATTAGATAGGAACCTTTAAGGAGCAGTGAGTTTATGTTAATGGAGGAGGAGGAACTCAGAAAAGGAGGGTGAGAATGGTTGCATGACTTGAGGAATGTAATCAATGTCACTGAATTATACATGTAGAAACTGTTGAATTGGTGTATGTTTCGGTGGTATATTCTCAACAACAGCAAAATAAATAAAATTTGAAAAAAGAATCACATATTTTTAAAAAAAGAACTGTTTTATTATCCTTTCTAGTAGAGATGAAAAAACTGAGGCTTAGAGAAGATAAGTCACTTGTCCAAGGTCATGCAGCTAGTAATCAAACTGGAACCAAGTTCACATGGTACCAGCCCCAATCTCCTTTTCCAACCATAAACTCATATACACTCCCTTGAGCCAAATCCACTTCCTCATTGTTCTCTGAAATGGCCACACCTTCCCACATCTACACTTTCCAAGTGGACATGAGAACAAGAAATATTACCAGGAATAAAGAGAGATATTAAATAATAATAGAAGAGTTGATTCACTAAAAAGAATAAACAATCTTAAATGAGTATGAACCGAAGAGCAGAGGTCCAAAATGTATGAAAATAAAATTGATAAAAACACAAAGAAAAGTAGATAAATGCACAGTTATAGTTGGAGGCTACAACACTGCTCTCTCAGTAATCTAATGAACAAATAGGCAGATGATCAATAAGAACATAGACATGAACAACACTATCAACCAACTTAATCTTATTGACATCCAAAGAAAACTCCACCCAATAACAGCAAGTGCACATGGAACATTCACTAAGGTAGGCCAAATACTAGGACATTAAACAAACTGTAAAAAATTTAAAGGAATGGAAATTAAATAAAGTATGTCCTCTATACAGAACTGTATTAAAATAGAAATCAATAACAGAAAGATATCTGGAAAATTACCAGTTATTTGGAAATAAAACAATTCTGAATAGTCCACGTGTTATTAGTTTCCTATTGCCGTTGTAACAAATTACCACAAACTTTGTGACTTAAAAACAACGTAAGTTTATTATCTTACAGTTCTGGAGGTCAGAATTCTGAAATGGATTTTACTGAGCTAAAATTAGGAGCCCTGGTGGCACAGTAGTTGAAGCACTCAGCTGCTAACTGAAAGGTCAGCAGTTCAAACCCACTAGCCACTCCATGGGAGAAAGATGTGGCAGTCAGCTTCCATAAAGATTTACAGCCTTGGGAATCCTATGGGGCAGTTCTACTCTGTTCTACAAGGTCGCTATGAGTCAGAATCAACTTGATGGCAGTGGGTTGGGTTTTTCATTTTAAGCTAAGTTATTTACATAAGTAATACATAAGTATTCATCTGGAGACCCTAGAGGAGAATTCATTTCTTTGCCTTTTCCAACTTTTAGAAGCCTTCCTTCATTTTCAAAGCCAGAAACCATATCACTCCGACCTCTGCTTCTGTCATCACGTTTCCTTCTGAGTCTTCTGCCTCCCTCTTCCACCATTTTAAGGACTCTAGTGATTACTTTGGTTCCAACTGGATAATCAGGATTATTTCCCCATCTCAAGTTCCTTAACTTAATCACATCTGCAAAACCCTTTTAGCCACATAAGGTAACATATTCACAGGTTCCATTGAGTAGGATGTGGACATCTTTGGGGGTCCATTATTCTTCCTACCGTACCATGGGTCATGGGAAATAAGGAAACAGTCTGAACTGAATTCAAATGGCAACGCAGTATGTAACTATTTGGAGGATGCAGATAAAGTAGGACTAAAAGAAAAATTTATAGTATGAAAGAGAAAGGTCTTACATCAACAACCTAAGCTTCCACCTTAAGAAAGAAAGAGTAAATGAGAAAGAAATGATAATGACAAGAATAGAAATCAATGAAACTAAAAACAGAAAAACAATGAAAAAAAGCAATGAAACAAATGATGGCTCCCTGAAAAAAATCAATAAAATTGATAAACTTCTAGCTAAACTGAGCAAGAATAAAAAGACACAAATCAGCAATATCAGGAATGATAGGGGGAATGTCACTGCAAATCCTACAACAGTTAAAGCTGTGAATGGGGTATTACAAACAATTGTATGTTCATAAGTTCAACAATTTAGATGAAATAAACAAATTCTTTGAAAGAAACAAATTATCAAAGATGTAATTCAAGAAGAATTAGATAACCTGAATTGTCCTCTATCTACTAAAGAAATTCAATTTATAGTTAAAAAAATCTCCAAAAAGAAAGCTGTAGGTTTATACGGCATCACTGAAAATTCTACAGAACATTTAAGAAGAAATAATACAAATTTTACACAAACTCTCCCAGGAAAAGAAGATAGACTATAAGTGTCTAGAAAATTATTTTGCATTTCCCAAAACATAAAATATTTTTGGGCATCCATTGAACAAGGAACTAAGTAAATAACACCCCGCCCCCCCCCCAAAGAAACAAAAAAACTCATTGCTGTCAAGTCGATTTGGACTCATAGTGACACTATAGGACAAAACAGAATGGCCCCATAGGATTTCCAAGGCTATAATCTTTACAGAAGCAGACTGACACATCTTTCTGCTGCAGAGTGGCTGGTGGGTTCAAACCGTCGACCTTTTGGTTAGCAGCCAAGCACTTAACCACTACACCACCAGGGCTCCTAAATAGGTGAAAAAAAAAAAAAAGTAAATTTAACTAGTTGATTCATGAAGAGTGAAGTGACTAATTGTTTGGCTAATGTATTTTAGCTGATAGTTATAGTCTTAGTTTACTTAAGAAGACATTTGAACTCTCATTCAAAATGTACCGTCATGTCTATCACAAGAAAAAGTTAGTTGCTAAAAACATGATTGTGATAATGGAGTTAACTGCTGCGGAGTGGAAAAAGTTGGATTGCAACTATAGACATTTTATCTTTGAAAACCCCGTCTTATTCTCAAAATCATCTCTCTCCATGGAACTCGTATTTTATAGCTGAAATAGTCAGTGTCTGTGGGGTGTTATTACTCACACTATCTTTGCTTTTGAGAGAAAATGTGTTTTCAAAGCATAGGTTCCCAATCTTACAAAAGAAGTCATCTTGCTAGAAAATGAAAATGTAACTTCAGTATGTCCAGATGTCATCATATAAAAGGAATACTTTTCCAACTGTAGCTACCTCTGGGGAGCGATTGTGGGTATTTCTGCATACCTGTTTCCCATGGTGATGTGTAGAATAGATAAAAGCTCTGAATGGCCCAACCCTAAGAAGTGTTATAGCCAAAAAAAAAAAAAAAGATAAAAAAGATAAACACAATAAAGGAATCTTCCTACCTATCTGCAGCCTGTTCTTCTTTCCCTCCCTGCTACATTCAGAAAACATAATTTGTTTTTCTGTCTTTTAAAATTTTTTAAACATTTTTTTTTTCTTCCCAATACACTGTGACCACAAAGAGATTGAAGTGAAAAGTCCAGCATATATTCTGGAAAGAATTGTTTAAGGCCTCCCCTCACAGGGAGTTTGCTGGGTTCAGCACTTACAGGTGAATCCTAAGATCCAGGTAGAGAGCTGGAAACATTACCTTAAGTTATTCTGAGTGGGAAGAACCAGAGGGTTTTGAGAGGCAGGAGGGAACAGATCAGATGTATACTCCCAGTCCAGAGCAGAAGTGAGAGAGTAAAGAAACACAGGACCTGTCTTAGACTGGGTTCTCTAGAGAAGCAAAATCAGTAAAGCATATAAATACATAGAGATTTATATCAAGGAAATGGCTCATGTGGTTACAGAAGCTGGAAAGTCCCAAGTTCATGAGTTGAACTGGAGGCTTCTTCTGATTCACATAGCCACAGGGGCTGGCGAACCCAAGATCAGCAGGTCAGACAGCAGGCCTCTGGCTCACGGGCTGTGAAGAACAATGAATCCCAAGATCGGCAGGCAAGACAGCAGGTCATCTGCTAGCTCAAGTCCCAAGAATGGGAGGTCAGACAAACAGGAGCCAGCTGAAGGATCCAGAGTGAGCAAAAGCCGGTGAGCCTTGCCAGGAAGTCCACTTACATTGACTGCAGGCCACACCCCAAAGAAACTCCTTTTCAACTGATTGGCTCCTCACAGCAGATCTTATCATGGAGGTGATCACATTATATCAAATCTCATCATGGAGGTGATCACATCATTATACAACCGTCAAACTACATCATAACTGCCAAACCACTGAGAATTATGGCCCAGTCAAGTTGACACACAACCTTAACAATCACAGGACCAACAACCAAACCTTAGCTTAGAGTGGCTACAGTTTTAACGCAAGAAAGGAAGGTCTGTTGATTGCATTTCTAAATATTGTACCCTTCTTTATTAAAATCACCTTTATTAAAAGGTGGGGCCATGATGCAAGGGTGGCCTATAAAGCAATGAGACATTTCTCTGTGACCAATGGGATCACCAGGACACTTTCATACCAGAAGGTGGTTTAGAAACTTGGCTGATTTTGAGCAGGGCTCCTCACCTTATCTTCTTCTCATAGTCATATTGACCAACATTTTTCCATGGAATTCAAGGCTTTTCATGATATGATTCTAAATTACTTTTCTTTTCTTATCACTGGTTTCTTCATGATCACCATCTGTGCACCTTAGAACCAACCCCCACACACATTCCCACATTTTGATGTTTCCTCTTTGGGAAGGTCCTTCTTCCCCATGAAGCACACCTGACTCTCCTCTTAGAGCCCTCTACATTCTCATAACTGCCCCCCCCCCCACCTTTTTTCATATCTCCTAGCTTCTTGAAGACAAACCTGAGTCTGGCTGATTTTGGTGGCACAATGGTTAAGCACTCAACTGCTAACTAAAAAGGTTGGCAATTCAGACCCACCCAGCTGCTCCATGGAAGAGATACCTGGAGATCTGTTCCCGTAAATATTATAGCCTAGAAAACCCAATGGGGCAGTTCTACTCTGTCACATGGGGTTGCTATGAGTTGGAATCGACTTGGCAGTGCCCAACCACAACAACAACACAAGGCCAGGCACATGTCTTGAGTACAGTAAAGGGAAAGAAGGAGGTTCATTCAGAATCAGGCTAACTCCATGGAGCACCTGGCTTAAGTATAATAGTCTGAAACCCAATAGGTTTGAACTAATAATTCTTCCCCTTCTATTATTTCATGTTTTTCTTGGGCCTCTACATTTTCTTGCTGTGGTCCACAGAACTCTCAACAGTCTAAGGAGGTCTAGAAGTCAGCAAAGAGGGTGTGAATTGGTACCACCGCCATCTTGTTGTCAAAGTATAACCTGGGCTTCCCCATATCCAATATCAAGAAATGAGACAGATGTAAAAATTATATGGATGCTATATATTAATTAAAATAATGATTGAAAACCTTTTTTTAAAAAAGTATGAAACACTTTATTGAAATAAGATCATATGTAAAATGTCAATATATGGAACAGATAAATGTGGGGCATCCATATAAGATTTGCTTGGTGTTCTTGTGTGGAATAATGAGAGAACTTAGACCTCTGCTACTGAGGAGTATCAAGCTGCTTGTCATGAGACATGAGTTACTAAAGTGATGGGACAAAAGAGCCAAACTGGGAAGAAATTTTTGAACATACAGGAGGAAATTGACCTTTGTAAAAGTACACATCATTAAGTTGGACATCAGACCTCTACAGCCTGTTTTTAAGATAAACGCTTAATTTCAACCTAACGAATTAGCATTTTGCTTAACAGTGGTCTTATTTTAAGATGTCTTAATTCCTAAAGGCTGCATCTTAAAGACAATGTGAGAAAGAATCTTGACTATGTAGGCACTGTTGCCTGGTTCCATTTGGAAATAAACAGAAACAACACAAAGTTCAAGTAAAGAAGGGAGTAGTGAAATGAAAAGAGCACAGACCTCAAAGTTCTGCTGATCTGGGTAATGCCCACAGACCTACCACTTGAAACATATGGACTTATGCAATTTACTTAATGCGACTGAAACTTAATTTCAATAAAACAGATATGCTAGTGCCTACCTTGAAAGATTTTTATTAGAATGAACTATGTAGACTGTATGTGGTGCATCTAACGTAGTTGCTATTCAGTGAATGCTTTTCCCACTCCGCTCTGCACTTTCAATGGGGAATGTCAAATAAGAAGAGTTACTGTGATCATTAAGGTTGTGCGTCAACTTGGCTGGGCCATGATTCTCAGTGGTTTGGCAGTTATGATGTAGTTTGAGAGTTGTATAATGATGTAATCACTTCCATGATGAGACCTGATATAATGTGAATCACCTCCATGATGGGATCTGCTGTGAGGAGCCAGTCAGTTGAAAAGGAGTTTCTTTGGGGGTGTGGCCTGCATCCAATATAAGAAGACGTTCTGGCAAGGCTTGCAGACTTTTGCTCACTCTGGATCCTTCAGCTGGCTCCTGTCTGTCTGACCTCCAGCTCTCAGGACTTGAGCTAGCAGCTGACCTGTTGTCTTGCCTGCTGGTCTTGGGATTCATTGTTCTTCACAGCCTGTGAGCCAGAAGCCTGCTGTCCGACCTGCTGCTCTTGGGTTCACCAGCCCCTGCAATTACCTGAGCCAGGAGAAGCCTCTAACTTGACCAGGGATTTGGGACTTTCCAGCCTCTACAACCACATGAGCCATTTCCTTGATATAAATCTCTCTCTCTATATATATTTATACGCTTTACTGGTTTTGATTCTCTAGAGAACCCAGCCTAAGACAGTTACTAAACCAAGAGCCATATAAAGTAGCAACTGCCAATTTTTGTCTGTAGATTTTGATTAAATGATATTATTATGGATTGAATGTGTACCCCCAAAAAGATATACTCAAATCCTAAGCCCTGGTACTTATGAATGTTGTTTTATTTAGACATTGGATCATTGCAGATATAATCAGTTAACATGAGACATACTGGAATAGAAAACCAAAAAACCAAACCCACTGCCATTGAGTTGATTCTGACTCATGGTAACCCCAGGTGTTATAGAGTAGAACTGCTCCATAGGGTTTTCTTCGCTATAATCTTTACAGAAGCAGATTGCCAGGCCTTTCTTCCATGGTGCCACTGAGTGGGTTCAAACTGCCAAAATTTAGGTTAGCAGCCAATCACAAACCACTAGCTTCACCCAGGGACCTTACTGGAGTAGAGTGGATCCTAATTCAATATGACTGGTGCCCTTATAAAGAGAAATGACACAGAGTGATGCACACAGAGGGAAGATGGTTATGTGAAGTCAGAGGCAGAAATTGGAGTGATGCTGCCACAAACCAAGGAATGCCTTGGGCCACTAGAAGCTGGGAGAGGCAAGGAAGGGTTCTTCCCTAGAGCCTCCAGAGGGAGCATGGCCTGACTAACATCTTGATTGCAGACTTCTAGCCTCCACAAGTGTAAGAAAACAAATTTATTTTAAACCACCTAAGTTGGTGATAATTTAATACAGATATCAAGCAATAATCTTTGTTTCATTTCACGTATTAGTTTATTATCTTGGAAAGAAAAAAAAATGCATGTAACTATCCCTCCACTCTCAACTCTAATTGACATGTCTCTCCTATCCAAGCTGCTGTGAAGTTCTGCGCTCTGAGAAAAGTCTCAGCAAGGTAAGCTCAGGTGAGAGCCAACACACCAGCTTCTGAGATCCCTAGAGACGTGAAATGCTATACATTCTGGGAAAACCTTGGTCCAAGGAAAAATGAACCTTGAGATAACACCTGAGTGTCTCTAGTGTTCTTAAGCCCTCAAAATGCTAAAGAGGTTTAGCAATTGGGTGAGCTATCTTTACTCCTGAAACCAGGAGGATACAAGGGGATAGAGAACCCAACAGCCCACAGAACACACAATGTTTTGCTCTCCATCCCTTCCAGGACTCCTAACACAGCTTGAGTTAGTAAGCTAACAATAAAAAATAATAACTGATCTATGGTGACCCAGGAGCCAGAGAGAGGAAGAGGAAACAGAACGGGTGTACAGCAATACAGAGCTACTGGGCAACAGCAATAACAATAAAACCAAATATTTAAGAAGCTTCAGGTGCAGCACAGAAAACTTTCTGAATTCATGATTTTTGAATTAAAAGTCAGGAGATGAAATGAATTACCAAAACGACCAAAGAAGAAGTAGAAAATTTGTGTAGATCAATTGTCAAAGATTGGAAGTAGAACAAAGATCTACCATGGGAAAGGCACCAAGATCAGATGGGCTCAAAAGTAAGTGGGCTCTAACTTTAAAAAAAAGATAATTATAGCTATTTAAGCTATTCTTTTGTAGAAAAATAGGAAATTTTTACCAGTTAATTTTATAAAATCAATATTATATTCACACCCAACCTGATATAGTACAAAAGAGAAAACTATAAGCTAATCTGTATTATGCATTAAAATATAACAATTTTAAATAATCCATTAGCAAATAGAATCCAACAATGTATCAAAAGAATACTACAATATGAATGAAAAGGTTATTTTAGGACTACATGGGTAGTTCAAATCAGAAAAATCTCTCACCATAATCCATTACATCAACTAATAAAGGTGAAAACATGTATGAGTGTATCAGTATCAGATGGATTGACAAACTACTCGATCATTTCTAAAAAAGCCAAGTAAAATTGAACCTTCTTAAATGTAATAGTGTATATACCATTCAATAGCATATAATAGCCTAAAGAGTAAAACAATAACACCATTTATAATAATACAAGAAATTACTAGAATGCCTGCTGCTCCACAGGAGAAGTCAGCTTCTGTAAAGATTTACAGCCTTGGAAGCCCTATGGAGCAGTTTTACTCTGTCCTATAGGGTTGCTATGAGTTGGAATCAACTTGATGGCGATGAGTTTGGTTTTTGGTTTTATAATCAAAGTAAAATGGAAATGTCAGAGGAATAGATAAAATAGAATAGAGAATCCAGAAAGAAATCTCAGCATATATTAAAATTTAATAGATGAGAAAGATGCTATTTTGAGTCAGTGGGAAAGATGAGTTATTAAACAAATGGTGAGAGTAGAACTGGTGCCCATGATCTAGAAAATAACATTGGGCCTCTACATTACAGTACCTACAAAAATAAATTCCAGATGGATTAAAGACTTAAAGTAAATAATAAAAGTACAAAAATCTTGGTAAACTTGGTGAGTAGCGTCTGGGGTCTTAAAAGCCTGTGAGCAGCCATCTAAGATACTCCACTGGTCTCACCCATTTGGGAGCAAGGGAGAATGAAGAGAACAAGATAGAAGGAAAAGATTAGTCCAAAGGACTAACAGACCACAGCTACCATGGCCTCCACCAGACTGAGTCCACTACAGCTAGATGGTGCCCGGCTAGCACCACTGACTGCTCTGACTGGGATCACAATAGAGGGTCAGAGCTGGAAAAGGATGTAGAACAGAACTCTAACTCACAAAAAAAAAAAAAAAATGAAGACCGGATGTACTGGCCTGACAGACTGGAGAAACCCCAAGAATACGGCCCCCAGACACCCTTAAAGCTCAGTGGTGAAGCCCCTCCCAAAGTTCACCGTTCAGCCGGGGATTGGACAGCCTCTTAAAACAAAACAGGAGTAACGAAACACAGCAGTCCAGGGACAAGGACTAGAAGGCAGGAGGGGACAGGAAAGCTGGTGACAGGGAACCCAAGGTTGAGAAGGGACAGTGTTGACATGTCATGGGGTTTTGTTAACCATTGTCACAGGGCAATATGTGTACTAACTGTTTAATGAAAAACTATTTGTTCTGCAAACCTTCATCTAAGGTACAAAAAAAAAAAAAATTATCTATGTGAAATCAAATTGACAACAGCAACTCAAATGGTTTGATGGGAAGTCTAGGGGACAGGAAAATAATGGTGACGGAATAATTTGGAAAGGGATAGTGAGAATAGCAACACAACTGGAAGAATGTGATCGATGTCACTGAATTGTACATGTAGAAACTTTTGAAATGGTGTAACTTTGGCTATGTATATTTTCACCAAAAAAAAGGTCCTCGAGGTCGAGAGGGGAGAGTGCTGACGTGTCGTGGGGTTGTTAACCAATGTCATAAAACAATGTGTACTGACTGTTTAATGAGAAACTATTTGTTCTGTAAACCTTCTTCTAAAGTACAATTAAAAAGTTAAAAAAAAAAATCTTGGTTAAAAAAAGGAGGAGATTATATATGCAATCTAAGGCTAGAAGAAATGTACTAATGGACAATAAATATGAATAAGCAATTCAAAGAAGAAAAATCCAAATGGCTAGCATGAATATTTAAAACTCCTGGAACTTACTAGTGGTCAGAGAACTACAAGTTAAAGTAACTATGAAATCTCACATACTATCAATCTGACAAAAGTTGTAAAAACCTCTGTCACCGATTCCTGATGAAGAATATCAGTGTACATTCATACATTGCTGGTAACCATGTGAATGGTTACATATTTTAGGAAGACCTCCTATATTTGGCCCTCTTCCAGGAATTCTGGGCTCAGGCTGGGATGATGAGACACAAAGGCTTCCGCCATTACCTTTGGGGTAGAATGCAAAGCTGTGGTTAAGGGCTCTGAAATCTCCCTGAAATAAGAAAGGCAAAGAAGACTAATCCATTCAGGGGAGAGAACAGGGTAGGAATGTTAGAATAATAATAGACCTTGCTTCTGTGGTTAAACTGATGCATTAATGGTTTCAATATATTCACACCTCCATTAAGTAGTCCTTTCCCACACAAATGCCTGCCTTGGTCATGGACTTACTTTGGCCAGTGGCACAATAGGAAATGGAATGAAAGCAGAGGCTTGAAAGGTGCTTGCACATTTTCACTGGCTGCCCTTGGAAATCCTGAGCTTGGGCTACCCTATTGGATGTTGAATGATGTTTGGCCCAGTTATCCTAACAGCTAGCCAACTAACTGCCAGACACCTGAGTGAGCCCAGCTGAGATCATTAGGAGAACTTCCCAGTGAGCCCTTCCCAAATTGCCAACCCATAGAATCTTGAGCTAATAAACGGCCATTATTTTAAGGTACTAAATTTTGGGGTGGTTGGTCACACAGCTAAAGCTGCTACACTGCTAAAGGAGACATAAATTTCACAGAACTTGAGGGTTTGGGGGCATCTATTTTTTTAAGTGAGAGGTTTATGTGAGTGTAATTTATAGAAATGCATCTGAATAGAGATGAGGTATACCAGAGAGGAAATTGAAAAGCAAAGCAAAACTTAAACTGAACAATAAGAATACCTAATCAAGCTGATTCAACGCTTGAAAGAAAACAAACTGAAGTATAAAATAAAAGCCTGAAAAGTGTGAATGCTCAGCTTGTACGAATAATGTAGTTTGATTATTAAGCATATCTAATTTCTCTGTTATTAAATTAAAGTGGTTCTAAAGACACATGGTATACTAGATATAAAAGCAGGAGACTGAGAGAACTAAATCATTTCTGTAAAAAAAAAAAAAATAATCCAAGCAATACTCAATTAGTTGAACTAGTGCTTATAATATGTAGGTTGGGAAGAATTGTTTCAGATACAAGGCATACAGTAAGGAGCTGGGTTATTATGATCAGTGCAGCTCAATCAGATGAAATCTATCGCTCAGTAAAATAGAATTATTATTATGAATTTCTCCTGAACTTTGTTTTTCAATACTGTCATCAGTGAGAAGTAATTTACTTCTCTGCCCAACCCTTCGTCTTGTTCCCCAAGGATTACTTTATAAAACCCTTATTAAATGCCTTGATAGACTCGGAAAAATAAGAACCTTAGTTGAAAGAATGGTATCCATCCAGTTGTGGATACGGAGTCACAGCCTGTCCTCAAAATGTTTCATCGGAGAAACACAAGTATGTATTTATGCACATGCTAGGCATTTCAAAACACAATATGTCATCTATTTAAACTCCATAACTACGCTGGGAGGGTAGATATTATCTCCTTTGTACAGATGAGAAAGTTTAGACCAGACAAACTGGCCAGCACCCAGGCTCCTGTCTCCTAGTTATTAACCCAGACCCAGTTGCCATTAAGTTTCTGACTCACGGTGACTCCATGTGTATCAGAGTAGAACTGTGCTCCATTGGATTTACAATGGCTGCTTTTTCTGAAGTAGATCACCAGGTCTTTTTGTCCAAGGCTTCTCTGGGTGGACTAGAACTTCCAACCTTTCAGTTAGCAGCCCCACTCACTAACAGTTTGCACCACCCAGAAGCTCGCTCCTAGTTGTTGGTGTTTTCAAATACAGTCAACTGCCTCAGCCAACTACATGGCTGCGAAATTGCCTCATAGTTCTCTTTGATTCTTCACGAAAGCATTGCTTGGAAAAGCCAAGTGACAAACTCAGCAAACCAAAACCAAACCCATTGCCATTGAGCTGATTCCGTCACATAGTGCTGATAAAGGTGCCCATCCCAGATGTCAGCATTCACATCACTGAGCAGATGTTAGGTTATACCTGTGCCTAGAGCGCCACCTTCATCCTGCAGATGCC
This sequence comes from Trichechus manatus latirostris, assembly GCF_000243295.1. NCBI lineage: Eukaryota > Metazoa > Chordata > Mammalia > Sirenia > Trichechidae > Trichechus > Trichechus manatus. Next base: position 2,382,839 of record NW_004443967.1, on the reverse strand, counting down.
AAATTTGCTCCTCACTGGTAATTAACAGTCTTCCATTTCCATGAGCTCTTCTGCCCTGATGTCACAGGCTATCCTGTACTTCCTACGGCCTATGACAACTAAGTCAAACATGCATTTTTATAAGTATGGAAGCAATCGTTTTGCTAAATTGATTTGTTCTGCGTTTGCAAACCTGGAAGTTTCTTTGAAGGAAAAACAAAACAGCCCAGAGAGTTGGATTTTAATTTTTGGAAACATAGACCATGTTCCCCCAGAAAGCTAATTTTCTAGGTTAATGAATCATGTCAGATATTGTAAACTAGAAATTACTTTTACAGCATGGAAAACAATGTGAATAAATTGAAGCTGCTTATTGAAAAAGGCATTGTGGTGCCTGCACATCACACACGCTTAAACATAGCTTGGTGTTTCTAGGCTCAGTTGAACTGGTTCTTTGCAGTTGGAAACTGTTCCTGGGACTTCTCATCAGAGTTGCCTCTAAAAGGACTATGGTTTTCCCCTTTTTCTTGGAACTTCAGGAAAGATCTGATTCATGTGGAGACACTGAAATATCAAAACATTCAGTCCAAAAGCCCATTTATGCAATGAAACAGTAGTATCTTACATTTGTTATAGCATCATTATTTCCCAAGCACGTCTACACGTATGATTTCATTTGACCCACACAGATTTTGAAAGATTTTAGAGGGAACAAGGCTGTGTGATAAGGGAGAAACTGATGATTTTATCTCCATTTCATGAACAGGAGTGTTCAGGCAGACACCTTAGGAGATGTGCTAGCCGGTCAGTGGAGGAATTGTCAGGACAGCCCTGTTCCCACCCACCCAGCTCTCTCTCCCCTACAGTCTGTGAGTCAGGCTTATCAGAGTCATTTACTATCACTCTGCAGCAAGGTAAGCATTTTCTAGCCCTCAACAAATCACTGCTGCTTCATCTTATAGGGATAATGGGAAAAACCAAGGACAGGATATCAAGGAGACCTGGTTCCTCCCTCAGCCTGCCCTGAACCACCTACATTCACTTCTTGGGAATAAGGGCATCTACCCAACTCACTGGCTTGCTATGAGGATGGAATGAAATAATGGATATAAAAGCCTGTTATGAATCACAAATCACTACATAAATGTCAAGATGGGACAGGAAATCTAGGAGGAGGGGAGGCTGCCTTCTCTGAGCGCCTAGTCCAGACTGTCGAGCCAGACACCATGCAAGAGTGTTTAGATATAATGTCTCATCTAATCCTCAAATCAACCCAGTGAGTTTGATATTATCATTGTCAAACCAAAAACCCCATGCCAGCGAGTCGATTCTGACTCATAGTGACCCTGTAGGATAGAGTAGAACTGCCCCGTAGGGTTTCCAAGGAGTGGCTGGTGGATTCGAACTGCGGACCTTTTGGTTAGCAGCCGAGCTCTTAATCACTGTGCCATCAGGCCTCCATTATTATTATCAGCCCCCCTTTAATTTCTTTCCTAATTCTTTTGAATTATAAAATAGTTTGGATATTTTACAGCATGGAAACATACAAGTTTAGAAAAGAATATAGTCCAAGCACCTCCCCCACCCAGATTTAGCAGATGTTAACATTTTACAAATACTCTGCAGATGTCTCTTTTCTTAAGAAAAGTGACATTATAGATGTCGCTAATGCCCCGCCCTAGTTCCTCCCCCCTTCTTCATATTCTTGTACTTCATTTGTATTCTTCCCATGCTTGTTTTTGAACTTCATTAAGTGTGTATGTATCATAAAAAAAGTATACTAAATTTTTGTTTTAAAAATGTATATGCATTTTAGTCATATTTACAGCATTTTTCTTTCAACATTATGTTTTTGCAATTTATCCTGTTGATAGAAGAGCTCAAGTTTATTCATTTTAACTGCTGTATGCTATTTTAATGTTGTAATAAAACACAGATTATTTATCTATCTCCCTACTAAGAGAAGAGTAGCTTGTTTTCACTATTTTTATTGTCACACACAGTGTTACAATAAACATATCAGTTAAGTGTCTTCCTATGTAATTGTGACCAAGTTTTTCTAAGGTGGATGTTAAGTGGAACTGCTCGCTTATGGGGTCTGAGCATCATCCGCTTTACGAAGTGTTGCAGATTTGCTCTCCAAAGTAACTGTAACAATCAGTTTCCTGTCACCACGGTATGAGTCTCCACGTAGCCCACACTTGGTGTTATTGGAGTTAAATGTTCTTCCATCTGATGTTGTACAGTAGCTGTTGATTGTTGTTTGAATTCCTCTCCACTATTCACAAAAATTCCAAATTAACTTCTCCAAAGTCTATCTATGGGGATTCCAGAAAATGAAATCATCCGAGGAGTCTAGTCTCATCGAGATCTTCTATGGACCCAGTGGAATCCATAACATAGGAAACCCTAGCTCACGTCAGTTTGAAGGTCCAGAGTTATTTTCCCTTCCCAAAGCCACAGCCATGAGTTGGCTGGTATAAACCTACTGCCTGCAGCACTGTAGAACTGTTTGACTGGCTCGACTTTCTCCAGTTGCCACTCTCCCCCCGCTCCCCACTTGCTGTATCCTCCCCTTTGGGAGATTCATAATTTATAATTACATATTTTTGGCTTTCAGAAATCCTGTGCTAATGAGATCTCATTGTCTTTCTTTAATCTTATTATTATCTAAATATATTTGCCCCCGCAACATGTGTTTTATCTTGCCAGTATCTGGAGAGACTAGTTCCTTGGACTGCTGACTGGAAAACTCTGGGCCAGATTATCCAAGTCAACCAGTCCTTACAGTGCTTCAGGGAAAGAACTTGGAGTTTGCTCTTCCAAAAAGGCCCACTCAGAGAGGAACCATGGACTACAGACTGGGTTTCAATTCACAGTAGTGATGGCTAATGTTATGTGTCAACTTGGCTAGGCTATGATTCTCAGTGGTTTGGCATACTTTCCATGATGTGATTGATATGATCCACCAAACAGTTGAAAGTGGTATTTCCTTAGAGGTGTGGCCTGTCTCCCTCTCTCTGTTTGTCTCTCAACCCTACACTCTTCTTGTCACCCGACAGCCGGTTTTTGGGACATAAACCTACATAAGTCTTCTGCCTGCCACCTGCCCTATACATTTTGGATTCACCAGCCCCCACAACCCTGTGAGCCAGCAGAGGTCTCTAGCCTGCCACCTGACCCGCGTATTTGGCACTTGACAGCCCCCACAATTGCATGAGCCATTTCCTTCAAGTAACTCTCTCTGTAAGTATTTATATATACACTTCACTGGTTTTGATCCTCTAGAGAACCCAGACTAAGACAATAGTCTTGGATATCCTTTCTTCTGCAGGACCCCAAAGCATTTCCTTCTCCCTCTTTTCTGATGCCCATGTCCAGGTATGTTGAGGAAACTCCGTCCATCCTCATGTTAGGCCAATTCCCTGAAACACAGCCCAGCTCTAAGATGCTGTTCAAGAACAACTTCCTCTGTCAAGTGGAGATCTGGGGCAGATTCGGGCAGAGTGCAGCCCATGACCCTCAGGTTGTGTTCTGGATGAGGCTGGATGGGAAGCAGCAGTCATTTCTTACAGGGCCCTTCAACTGACATAGCAGGAGGAGGAGAAATTTTGCTCAGGGCCTTGATCAAGTGGGAGGGGAGGGACCATGGAAATAATAAATGGCCATGCGTTATTTATCACTATTATTGCTTGGCACAAACAGCTTCATTCCATTGACTTCTCACTTTTAAATGAGCTGAGAAGAGGGCCAAGGTTGTTTTTCAGATTCCCCTGAGAAAATGTGAGTGAGTCTGTGGCATTTGTGTTTCATTAACTCAGAGAGTTTTTCTTTTGTTTCTTCTGGATAATGCAGGAAGAAATGGGGCTCTGTCTGTTGTATTTCAAGTTGAGCTCAGAATTGGCGGCAACCCTTAAAGATACACTAATTATTTTTTTCAATATAGAAGCTTAAGGAACCCCTGAAATTAAAAAATCAAGCCAGGAGAGGAAAGAGGATAAAATGTCACACACACCCCCACCATGCCCCCTGGAAACCAGGCAGAATACGTGAGAGTGGTAACATTAAACATTGTCAGAGGGAAACTTTGCCTCCAAAGTGGGCATGATTCCCTTGTTTCTAGGTATATTTTGACAGGAGGGCTATCAAGCAGTGCTTTATTTACACAACTCCAAGATTATTTTTCACTAAATTCTGAATCTACAAAATGTAGATTTTGAATCTACACTAAAGATTTTTAGGATCTCTACCTTGCACTCAGAGGCCAAACTAAGATACAAGAAATGGATCAGCCTAATACTGATTCTCCACACATTCAAAAAGATTGGTCTGAACCATGCTTAGATTTTGTAAGGTAGATATCTGCAGAGCAGGGGAGTTGGCATGGCCACTCAGTCTGTGGTCTGGCTTTCCAACCTGACTCGGTGGTCTCCAAGAGTGTTCTTTGTATGAAAGTCTGGGTCCAATCAGTGGGTTGGATTAGCAGGTGAGTGTCTTATCATACATGACAGAAAACCAGCAACGTGTACAAGAAATGAGTGTTCAGAGAGAGACACAGAGAAACACACAATTGGAGGGAAGAGTCCCTGTGAAGGTTAAGGCTGTATGTCAGCTTGGCTGGGCTATGATTCTAGGTGGTTTGGCAGTTATGTAATAATGTAGGTTTGGCAAGGATGTGATGATGTAATTTAGCAGTTATGTGATGATGTAATAATCCTCCATTTTGTGATCTGATGTAGTCATACTCCATTTTGTGAGCAGCCAATCAGTTGACAAGGGAATTTCCTTGGGGGTGTGGCCTATATCTAATACATGTGGATGTTCTGGCAAAGCTCACTCACTTGTTCTGGATCCTGCATCTGGCTCGTCATTATCTGACCTCTGGTTCTTGGAGCTAGAGCCAGCAGCCTGCAATCTGACCTGCCAATTCTGGCATTCGTCAGCTTCTGCAGCCCTGTGGGCCAGCATCCTGTTGTCTGACCTGCTGATTTCGGTTTGTCAGCCACAGCAAATACATAAGTCAGGAGAATTCTCCATCCTGACACCTGACCCACAGATTTGGGACTTGCTATACTCCACAACCACGTGAGCCATTTCCTTGAGATAAATCTCTTTGTATAAATGTATATGTACACACACACACACACACACACACACACATACATATACATATATACGCTTTACTGGTGTTGCTTCTCTAGAGAACCCAGTCTGAGACATTTCATACTAAGAGTGGTTCTAGAGAAACAAAATCGTAAGGACAAGTTTTCTAAATTGGATATCAAGTCTGGCTAGTCTCAAAGATGCTGATGACTCTGCCTCTAGTAGTAAAGAGAGCACTGGTAATCCATGGCATGAGGTGGCAATAGAAATATGCAAAATATCACCACCAATAAAGCAAATATTTGTGAAAAACAAGGCTCTGAGTGAGCACATGTTTGATACTTTTCTACAATTTTGTCAGAATGAGAAGTATAAGGAAGCTGGTTGATTGGTCCTGCTTTTGCTAGACAAAGTAGTGAAAGAAAGAGATGAGCTCAGGGCTTCAAAGTCACAGCTCAAGTTCCACTCAAAAGACCTGAAAGTTGCCACTTGTGCCCTGAAAGAAAGCCTTATTTCTTGTAGTAACAGAGCTGATATTGTCAAAAACCCAACCAAGAGTCTTATTGTAAGGATGGCTGAATTACAATGCCAATTGAATTCCCAACCTTGAATGGTGTCTGAAGTTAAAGTGAGGGCATTGATTGGGAAGACATGGCATCCTGAAACTTGACATGGGTAAAAATTGACAGATAATCAGGAACGTGGGGAAACTGAGCCCCTAAATTCCATTGAATCACTCCTGTCAACAGAACCAGCCCTCTTACTCCCATCTGAAGAGATTACTCCATCTTCATCTGCTAAGCCACCCTCCCCAGTAAAACCATTATCCCTTCCACCCTCATCTGATGAGGTTAACTCAGCTGTGTCTGAAGAACCTTTGTCTGAAATATCACCTGGATGGCATCTAGGGCAATGCATGGGGTACTGCCTAAAGCAGATGCCTTACGAGACATTGCTGAATGTTTCCAGGACTCACCCAACTACTCATTTTTGCTTATACACCTATAACTAGACTTAAATCCCAGTGAGCCCAAAAAGATGAAGTAAAAAGTGTGACCCAGGAGGAGGTACACTACACTCCAAAAGAACTGCTTGACTTTTCTAATATATACAAACATTTGGAATATTTGTGGGAATAGCTATTAAGTGTGTGGGTTAATGGTACAAGGAACAAAAGGTTGGATCAGTCTGAGTTTATTGATATGGGCCTACTAAGCACAGAACCTTCATTCAGTGTTTCATCTCAAGTGGTTAGAAGAGGATATAATAGTTTATTGGGTTGGTTCACTGAAGCATGGATTAAGCAGTGGCCTACACTAAATCATGTTGAAGTGCCAGACCTGCCTTGGTATACTGTAAAGGGTATCCAAATCTCTGGTGGTGCAATGGTTAAAGCACTCACCTGCTAACTGAAAGGTCAGTGGTTCAAAGCCAACAGTGGCTCCTCAGGAGAGAGATGTGGCAGTCAGCTAGCATAAAGATTTGCAACCTTGGAAACCCTATAGTGTCACTAGAAGTTAGTGTCAACTTGATAGCATTGGGTTTAGAGTGGATTTATCAGGTTGGACCCACGGACTCACTCATGGAGTACCCAGAGTACACACCTTTTACTGCAACAGTGATGAACAAATTTGTGAACGGAGGGCCAGCGTCCTTGAAAACTGCTGTGATTGCTATTTTATGCTAAGTCAGAATTGACAGTAGAAACTGCCCTAACTGAATTAAGACATCTAACTACAATGGGGCAGATTGGAACCCGTGGTGTTAAGGGCCAAGGGGTGGCACTTAATCGACAATGACAAGGTGGAGGTGGTTACAATAACAGACAGCAGAGTCAAAACAGTAATCAGGATAGTCTGACTTTTATGGATTTATGGAGTTGGCTACTTAGTCTTGGTGTCCCTAGGAGTGAAATAGATGGGAAATATACTAAATATCTACTTGATCTGTTCAAGCAGAAGAATTCTAGGTCAATTGAATGACAGTCTAATTTGAATCGCCAGAATAGAGAGTTATGGCCACTTAAACAAGTCCCAGACTTGAGCTAGTTTACAGACCCAAAACCCATTGAATAAAGGGGAGGCTGCATCCCCTTGGAGAAAGCCCTACTGCACTGCCAAAAACTTATACAGTTAATCTTTCTCCCAGCCTTCCCCTTAGGGATCTACCGCCTTTTATGAGAGTGACTGTTCACTGGGGAAAAGGAAATAATCAAACTTTTCAGGGATTACTGGATACTGGCTCTGAACTGACACTAATTCCAGGAGACCCAAAATGTCACTGTGGCCCAAAAGAGTGGAGGTGTATGGAGGTCAGGTTATTAATGGAGTGTTAGCTCAGGTCCATCTCACAGTGGGTCCAGTGGGTCCTCAAATCCATCCTATAGTGATTCTTCCACTTGCAGAATGCATAATTGGAATAGACTTAGTCAACAACTGGCAGAACCCCCATACTGGATCCCTGACATGTGGAGTAAGGGTTATTATGGTAGGAAAAGCCAAGTGGAAGCCATTAGAACTGCTTGTACCTAGGAGGATAGTAAACCAAAAGCAATACTGTATTCCTGGAGGGATTGCCAAGATTAGCACCACCATCAAGGACTTGAATGATGCAGGGGTGGTGATTCCCACTACATCCCCATTCAACTCACCTATTTGGCCTGTGCAAAAAACAGATGGGTCTTGGAGAATGACAATGGACTATTGTAAACTTGGTCAGGTGATGACTCCAATTGCAACTGCTTTCCAGTTGTGATTTCATTGCTTGAGCAAATTAATACGTATCCTGGTATCTGGTATGCAGTTATTGATCTGGCCAATGCCCTTTTCTCCATTCCTGTTTCAAAGGAACACCAGAAGCAGTTTGCCTTCATCTGGCAAGGCCAGAAATACATCTTCACTGTTCTACCTCAGAGGTATATCAACTCTCCATACCTATGTCATAATTTAGTCCTCAGAGACCTTGATCATCTTTCCCTTCCATAAGATGTCACACTGGTTCGTTGATGACATTATGCTTATTGGACCTAGTAAGAAACAAGTATCAATGACTCTGGACTTATTGGTAAGACATTTGTGTGCTAGAGGGTAGGAAATTAATCTGACAAAAATCAGACGTCATCCACTGCAGTGAAAATTCTAGGAATCTAGTGTTGTGGGGCATGTCAAGATATTCCTTCTATAGTGAAGGATAAGTTGTTATATCTGGCCCTTCCTACAACTAAAAAGGAGGCACAATGCCTGTTGGCCATCTTTTGATTTTAGAGGCAACATATCCCTCACTTGAGTGTGATACTCCAGCCTATTTATCAAGTGACTCAAAAAGTTACTAGTTTTGAGCAGGGCCCAGAACAAAGGAGGCTCTGAAACAGGTTCAGGCTACTGTGTAAGCTGTTCTGCCTTTTGGGCCATATGATCCAGCTGATCTAATGGTGCTTGAAGTGTTGGTGGCAGATAGAGATGTTGTTTGGAGTCTTTGGCAGGCCCCTACTGGTGAATCACAGCACAGACATTTAGGATTTGGAGGAAAACCCTGCCATCCTCTGCAGATAATTACTCTTAAGAAACAGCTTTTGGCTTGTTACTGGGCCTTAGTAGAGATTAAATGCTTAACCATGGGCCACCAAGTCACGATGAGACCTGAGCTGCCCATCATAAACTGGGTGTTGTCTGACCCACAGAGTCATAAAATCAGATGTACACAGCAGCACTCAGTCATTAAATGAAAGTGGTATATATGAGATTGGGCTCAAGCAGGACCTGAATGCACAAGTAAGTTGCATAAGGAACTAGCCCATATGCCCATGGTCTCCACTCCTGTCACATTACCTTCCCTCTCCCAGTCTGCACCTATGGCCTCATATAGAGTTCCTTATGATCAGTTGACTGAGGAAGAGAAAACTTGTCCAGGTTTACAGATGGTTCAGTACATTATACAGGCACCACTCAAAAGTGGACAGTGGCAGCACTGCAGCCCCTGTCTGAGACCTCCTTGAAGGACAGTGTTGAAGGGAAATCCTCCCAATGGGCATAACTTCAAGCAGTGCACCTGTCTGTTCACTTTGTTTGGAAGAAGAAATTGCCAGATGTGTGGTTGTATACTGATTCATGCACTGTGGCCAGTGGTTTGCCTGGATGGTCAGGGCCTTGGAAGGAAAATGATTGGAAAATTTGATATAAGGATGAATGGGGAAGAGGTTTGTAGATAGACCTTTGTAAATGGGCTAAGGAAGTGAAGATATTTGTGTGTCACGTGAATGCTCACCGAAGGGCGACCTCAGCAGAAGAGGACTTTAACAATCAAGTAGATAGAATGACACATTCTGTGGATATTGGTCAGCCTCTTTCCCCAGCTACTCCTGTTGTTGCCCAATGGGCTCATGAGCAAAGTGGCCATGGTGGTAGGGATGGAGGTTATGCATGGGCTTAGCAACATGGACTTCCACTCACCAAGGCTGACTTGGCTATAGCCACTGCTGAGTACCCAATCTGCCAGCAGCAGAGACCAAAACTGAGACCTCAATATGGCACCATTACTCAGACTGATCAGCCAGCATCCTGGTGGTAGGTTGATAACATTGGACCACTTCCATTATGGAAATGGCAGCTTTTTGTTCTTACTGGGATAGACACTTACTCTGGATATGGATTTGCCTTCCCTGCATGCAGTGCTTCTGCCAAAACCACCATCTTTGGATTACAGAGTGCCTTATCCACCGTCATGGTATCCCACACAACATTGCCTCTGATTAAGGAACTCACTTCACAGCAAATGAATTGTGACAATGGGCCCATGATCATGGAATTCACTGGTCTTAAAATGTTGCCTGCCATCCTGAAGCAATTGGCTTGATAGAACAATGGAGTGGCCTTCTAAGATGCAATTACAGCACCAGCTAGGTGGCAATACTTGGCAGAGATGAGGCAATGTTCTCTAGGAGGCTGTATATGCTCTAAACCAGTGTTCTGCTGTTTCTCCCGTAGCCGGGATTCATGGGTTCAGTAATCAAGGTGTGGAAATGGGAGTGGCACCAGTCACTACTACCCCTAGTAACCCACTTGCAAGATTTTTGCTTCCTGTTCATGCAACCCTATACTCTGCCAGTCTAGAGGTCTTAGTTCCAAAGGGAGGAGTGCCCCCACCTGGAGACACAACACTGAAATGGAAGTTAAGAATGCCACCAGGCCATTTTGAGCTCCTCATGCCTCTGGACACAGTGGTTAAGAGGTCAGCAGTTCGAATCCACCAGCCACTTGTTGGAAACCCTCTGGGGCAGTTCTACTCTGTCCTATAGGGTTGCTATGAGTTGGAATCGACTCAACAGTAACAGGGTTTTTGGTTTTTTTTTTCATTCCTCTGGGGCAAAGAAGGGAGTTACCATATTGGCTGATGTGATTGATCCTGATTACCAAATGAAAATCAGATTGATATTACATAATGAAGGTAAATAAGAGTATATCTGGAATACAGGGTGTTTCTTAGTAGTACTACCATGCCCTGTGATTAAAGTCAACGGAAAACTACAGCAACACTATATCTGACATGACTACTAATGTCAGATCCTTCAGCAATGAAGGCTTGGGTTACCCTGGCAGGCAAAGAACCACTAGCAGCTGAGGTGCTTGCTGAAGGCAAATGGAATACAGAATGGGTACTGGAAGAAGGTTGCTCTAAATAGCAGTTACGACCATGTGGCTGCTTGCAGAAATGAAGGTTGCAATTGTTTTATCTCCTTGTTTTATTATACATGTATGTGTATATATATGTGTGTGTGTGGTGGTGGTGTTGTTGTTAGGTGCCATCGAGTCGGTTCTGACTCATAACAACCCTATGTACAACAGAAAGAAACACTGCCCAGTCCTGCTTCATCCTCACAATTGTTGCTATGCTTGAGCCCATTGTTGCAGCCACTGTGTCAATCCATATATATATGGATATTGTGCAATGCGTTTCTAGTTGTACGCGTGTTAGTTGTATTATGTTAGGTGCAAGTATGACTTTGTAATTGTCTTTATTTAGAGATTGTATATAGTTTAAGGAGATGCGTAAATGTGCCAAGTTGACAAGGGGCGGACTGTGATGGTTAAGGTTGTGTGTCAACTTGGCGAAGCGTTTATTCTCAGTTTTTTGGCAGTTATGTAATGATGTAGTTTGGGAATTGTGTACTGATGTAATTTGGCAACTGTGTAATGACGTAGCCATCCTCCATGATGTGATCTTATGTGATCGGCCAATCAGTTGTAAGCGGAGTTTCTTTGAGGGTGTGGCCTGAATCCAATATATATGAATGTTCTGGCAAAGCTTGGTTGCTTGCTCTGGATCCTGCATCTGGCTCATCATCATGTGACTTCCAGTTCTTGGGACTTAAGCCAGTAGCCTGCTGTCTCTGACCTGCCACTTCCAGGATTCACCAGCTTCCACAGCTCTGTGAACCAGCAGCCTGTCATCTGACCTGATTCACCAGCTTCTGCAGCCCCATTGACCAGCAGCCTGTCATCTGAAATGCTGGTTTGGGTTTATCAGCCACCGCAACCACCTGAGTCAGAAGAAGCCTCCAGCCTGATGCCTGACCCACAGATTTGGGACTTGCCAGCCTCCATAATTGAATGAGCTATTTCGTTGAGATAAATTTCCGTATATATATATGGAGCCCTGGTGGTGCAGTGCTTAAGAGCTACGGCTGCAGCAGTTCAAATCCACTGGCCACTCCTTGGAAACCCTATGGGGCAGTTCTACTCTGTTCTATAGGGTTGCTATGGGTCGGAATCAACTCTTCAGCACCGAGTTTTGTTTTTGATATGTGTGTGTGTGTGTGTGTGTGTGTGTGTGTGTGTGTGTATCTAAGTCAGTCCCTGAACGGAGAGCAATGATAGATAAAAAGTAGCATGATTTGCTCTTCAAAAGGCTTTATGATATTTTTGTTTCTCATCAGTCTCAGTGTGCCCCATTCTCTTGACAGACACAAAAGAGTTTCTGAAACGACCACATAACCCAGAGACTTCATCAGCCTGAGACCAGAAGAACTAGATGGTGCCCAGCTACCACCTATGACTGCCCTGACAGGGAACACAACAGAGTCCCTGATGGAGCAGGAGAAAGGTAGAGTGCAGAACTCAAATTCTAGTAAGAAGACCTGACCTAATGGTCCGACTGAGACTGGAGGAAACCTGGAAAGCATAGCCCCTGGTCTCTCTATCACCCCAGAACTAAAACAATTTCCAAGGCCAACTCTTCAGACAAGGATTGGACTGGACTGTGGGACATAAAATACTCATGAAGAATGTGCTTCTTAGTTCAAGTAGATACATGCAACTAAATGGGCAGCTTATGTCCAGAGGTGAGATGAGAAGGCAGAGAGGGTTAGGAGCAGGTTGAATGGACATGGGAAGTCAGGAGTGGAAAGGAGGCGTGTGCTGTCACAGTATAGGGGGAGCAATTAGAGTCACATAACAATGTATGTATAAATTTTTGTATGAGAGACTAACTTGAAATGTAAACTTTCACCTAAACTACAACAATAAACATGAAACTAAGACTAAAAAAAAAAGAAGAGCTTCTCATTTCTTCACTTATTCTTGCATCAGAGAACACACAGCTGGGACATAGGAAGCTGTGACTGACCATGTAGGAATTACTGAGACTGAAAAGGAAAGAAGGAATGTTACAAAGTGCAGAGCAGCTAGTGGGTTCGAACTGCCAATCTTTCAGTTAGCAGCCGAGAGCTTAACCACTGTGCCACCAAGCCTCCTTACTGGAGTAGGGTGGGACCTAATCCAATCTGAGTGGTGTCCTTAGTAAAAAGGAGAGACACAGAGAGTCTTAGATGGAAGATGGCCATGTGAAGATGGAGTGATGTTGCATCTGTAAGTCAAAGAATACCCGGGGCTACCAGAAACTGGAAGAAAGAAGAAAGGTCTTCCCCTAGAGCCTTGAAAGAGCATGATCCTGCCAACACCCTGAATTCAGACATCTAACTCCCAGAACTGTGAGAGAATAAACTTCTGCCATTTTTAAGTCACCCACTTTGTGGTACTTTGTTACAGAAGCCCTAGGAAAGTAATACACCCTATCCTTAGGGAGCTTACAGGCTGGTGAGGAGATACACAGGCGTTAAGTAATCACAGAAATGCACTATTATAAAATGGAGAGTGCAATAAGAGAAGTCCAGGGAGCTGTCGTGGCCCAGGACAGAGCACAGAAAGACTTCTGGCTGGCCAAGTGTTGGGCTTTCAGGGACCGGGAAGGATCACATATGCCTCTCCTCACCCCAAGTTTTTTTTTTTAAACCAACTCCTACTACCTGGATTCCTTTCCCAGGGATCAAAGTCTCTTCATCCACAGTCAACTTTAAAATGCAGATTTTCCAGGGAGAGATGAGGCATCATTTTACAATCTCAATTGAAAGAGTTTCTTTCCTGAGATCCATGGTAAAAGGATCACATGGTTGGGCATTAGAGGGAAGAGTGCTAGAAATGTAATGTAAAGCAACATGGTAACAATTTCAAAACATTGTATTGGTTCTTGACAGTCTTTCAGATATTTACAGGCTAATGTGTGAGGTCCAGTTGTCATGTCAACCTGGTCAGCACCAACTAGCTTCACAGGCCAGTCCTGCCTTTAAGTTCGCAGAAAAACAGTGTTGAGTCACGATCCGACACCATAAAGGCTATAGTGGAGGTGGATGGGCAATGCTGTAGAAGTCTGGAGAGCTCCTATGAGAGAGACATCTGAGTAGAGCAAGACTCTGGCCACATATTCTCCCTTTAACCTAAACATTTTAGTGTGGTAGGTGGAAAAGCTAGGATAGACTACGCCATGCTGCAGTAAAAAATAAGCCCAACTTTCAGTGGCTTAACCACAGTCATTCACAAACCCAGGTCCCTTCCATTTTGTGGCGCCTCCGTATTCAAAATATGTATTCCAAAGTCACCGTGGAAGGAAAAAAGAGATTGGAGGATTGTGCATGGGAGATTTTTATGGAACAGACCTAGGAGGGGCCCTCATTACCTTTACCCTCATTCCATTGACCTGGACTGTCACATGAACCAAACCTATCTCGAAAAAGTTTAGCTATGCACTTGAGAGAAAAAAAATTAGATGAGTTTTGCAAACACATAGCAGTGTCTCTGCCAGAGTATATTCTCATTCAGGGATTTTCAGGGACTGAGCCATGTACTGGGGAGCCAAAGTAGCATCATGCTTTTGAGGATCTACTTTGTGGAATCAGATAAGCCTGGTTTCAGTTTAAATCAGAATTCTGCCTCTTACTGTCTTTGTAAATCTGGGCAGTTTACTTCTTTACAAAGTGAGGTTAATTCCAAGGCCTAGTTGAGGAGGCTGTTGCAAGGATTTAGTTGAGATTGTTCCTGGCATGTAGAAAATGCTCGGTAAATTGGAGTACATTATATTACATGGTTTCTTAGTGCAAATGCCATTGCCCTGTGATTTCTATGTAATAACCTAGCTTCTGGGTGGATGCTTATTGCCTTTTTCACATGTTAAAACTCTATCCCCCACCCAGATATAGCAAGATGTTGTGTGGAAGTAGGCTGATATCCCCTCCTTCCCCTAGAACCTCTGAGAAGTCCCAGAAATAGTGGATATGGGAACTCATGTATAGAAAAATTCAGAATCTGAATCCCTATTCAATTAAATTAAAAAAAAAAAAAAAAAAAAAACACCTTACAAGAACAGCTATTTAACAAATAGATCAGCAAGTGCCGTGCTAGCAAAAGACCCTGCAGCTCTTTGGAGACCAGACCAGGTAGAAAACAAGAATTACTTGTTATCTGCCTCTTCCTTTTCCAGAGTAAAGAGGAGCATAAGTGGGCCAACAATATATAAGGCCAATTTTGCTCCATGCCTAACTGTGTTCAGGCAGATGTGAGCATGACCCAGTGGTATATTAGAGCTAACATATAAAGGCTCATGAGAGCCATTTGTGAGCCTGTCTTCCCAAATCCTCATACAGAGACACAATGCAGGGACTTTTGCTAGCAGGGCATTTGCCGCTCCGGGTATTAAATATCTGTTCTTTTAAGGTTTCTTTTTTCATTTAATAGTATAAAGATTCTGATTCTGGATTCTCAATGCATGAGTTACCACATTCGGTGACATGACATTGGTAGCTTGAAATCGGCCATGGTAGAGGTATTTACACTATGGACATTGGCAAACAGTAAAAATGAGGACTTTTTTTTGTCCTAGAGACTCCTTCCTAAAACAGACACCCACCACACAATGTGAGTGCAGCCCCACAATGGTCAAAGGGATTTCAGGCCTCATGGTGAGAACAAGGCTCATGTAACTGTTAGAAATTAGATTTACTTGTTGTTATGTTTATGATGTAACTTTTATTGTTTATTATTGGAAAAATGATGTGCTTATTGTATAAAAAGAAGCAAATAAGAATCACCCATAAGTTCACCACCCAAAGATAACTGCTGTTAATATTTTTGTCTCTTTTTATTTTTATATAAGTAATAGTATCAAAAAATATTATCTCACAACACATACCGTTTCCTCAATCACAATATATTCTGATCATCTTTCCAAGTAATTAAATATTCGTCTGCCACACTATTTTTCTTTTGTGGTGGTTTGATATCCTTAACGCATGAATTAATTACAAAGCTTTGTACATAGTGTCATCCTTTTTATTGGAAAGATGGTGTCTGTTAACTACTGAATGACAGCAAATTTCCCATGAACTTCTGCCACCTGCATACAGACGGGTAAGAATATTAAGCACAATGGTGCTATTTTCAGCCACTTGGCTGAGCTCTCTCCTCCTCTGGCTACGGATTTTGAGGTTTTTCAAAGCTGCTTCATTTCTACTCTTCCCACCAGGGGACAACAAATGAGGGGATATTTCCAGGTATAGAGAACTGTTCAAGATTACCTGGCAAGGTTGCTTCACATCCAGAAAAGATACATGAATGGAAAATCCATTGAGATAAGTGAAGTTGAACATCACTGAGCACAAGCCTGTCTTCTCAGCCCATCAGTGAGCTCATTGCCTCTCTGCTACTCAAACATCAATTAAAATAATTATTCTTGAATTATCATTTCAATCCATTTTTCACACAAAGCACCATTAAACATCTGCAAATTCAGCTCAGAGCTATTATCTCGGAGGTGATATTAATTATGATG
The DNA here is from genome assembly GCF_000243295.1 of Trichechus manatus latirostris. Taxonomy (NCBI): domain Eukaryota; kingdom Metazoa; phylum Chordata; class Mammalia; order Sirenia; family Trichechidae; genus Trichechus; species Trichechus manatus. Next base: position 2,366,603 of record NW_004443967.1, on the reverse strand, counting down.
CCAGTTGGGTGAGAATCTCTGAAAACCAATTTGAAAACTGTCACGATCTACCCCGTCCCCCATGCCCCAATCCCTTATCCTGCTCTCTCTCTCTTTTTTTTTTCTATAGCATTTGATCATTTTCTCACATGCTATATAATTTATTGATTGATTCTATTTATTGTCTCTCTCCCTCCCCTGGATCATAAGCTCCGTGAGTGTAGGGACCTTTGTCTGTCTTGTTTACTGATGTTATCCCACACCTAGAAGGGTGCTTGGCACATAGTAGGTGCTCACTAAATATGCCTTTTAATGAATCTCATGGCCCCAGTATAAACTTGAAGACCTTGTAACATGGCTATTTTTTTCCATCTATACCCCTGAGAAAAGTTGTGGGTTGGCATCAATGCCTTCTTGTAAACACAAGAAGGTAGGAGAACTGGGTTCAGTGCTATTTATGTTATTATGTCAGGAACAGGAGCCCTGGTGGTGCAGTGGTTAAACACTTAGCTGCTAACCAAAAGTTGGTGGTGCAAACCCACCTGCTGCTCCACGGGAGAAAGATGAGGCAGTCTGCTTCCATCAAGACTTATAGCCTTGGAAATCCTGTGAGGCAGGTCTTCTGTGTCCTATAGGGTTGCTATGAATCGGCATCAACTTGATGGCAGTGGGTTTTGGGTTTATGTCAGAAACAAACATGCAAGTTATCTGCTTTAAGAGGATAAAGGCAGGGGAGCAGGCAAGGAATGTCTGGGCCTTCAAACAAGCCAATCTAGGCCAATATTATTCCTCTGAATCTGTATCCAGAGAGATTTACAATGCATCCTTTCCATGCACTCCATTTTGACATTAAATAATGACCTATGTCCTCATAGGTGCCATTTAATGAGCATCAACTATGGCCAGGCAATGATCTGGACACTTAACATGTAGTAATTATTTTATTTTAATAGTGACAAGCCAAAAGGGTATGTGTTGTTATCCCCATTTTACAGATGAGGGAATTGAGATTGAGCGGAGTTGAATAGCTGATTCAAGGTGGCGCTGGCCAGGAAACATTTGACCTGAATTAATCTGAATCCAAACCTATGGTCCTACCACTGAGTAGCTCTGCCTTGCTATAAGATTTGGGCAAAAGATTTCATTCTCCTCAGTTTTCTCATCTGTAGAATGGAAATAAAACTGGGCTCTTTGAAGGGATGGAGTAAGGATTAAATGAGATAGTATGTGCAGAATTGCTTATCATGCATGATGCCTGACACTCAATAAGTGTCATCTTTCCCATTTGAGAAATGGAAATACTGAGGCTCAGACTGATTAAGCAACTTTGCTAAATTATCATTGACAATGACAAGCAGAACTGGGCATGAATTCAGGTCTCCACGTGCTCCATGCTTTCTGGTCCATCCAAATTCTAACCCTGGCAAATCTTTAGAAATAACAGCCGCCGTCCTCCCCTACACATGCTCATGAATTCAACCAGGGGAATAGATACATCTTCACTGTGAACATCCCCTCAGACTCATGATGAAGGGAGAAAACAAAAAACAGTAGCAAAAATAAATTTAAAACACACCTGGTTCATTTTTCTAGTAGTTATTAAAGTTATAAAAAACAATAGCTGTCATCATTATGTGTCTACTTTTGTCAGGCTCTGTGCCAAAACTTCACACATGTATGTATTATTTACCCTACTTTACAGGTGTAGAAATGCGCAAAAGGGAGTTAAGTAAATTGTTCAATCTCACACAACTAGTGAGTGATGGCAGTGAATACTGAACCCAGATCTGTCTGACTGTGAATATCTGATGGGATTTCCTCTGGTCCTCGTGACATTGATTCCATAGTCACATTCTACTTCCTGGTAAGATTAGCCATCCCAGTGGGGAGATAATTGTGAGGGCTATCTTCCCAACTAAAGTGTAAGCCTTTTGAAGGCAAGGACAGAAATCCATTATGCATATTACTTGTTACAGCTAGCATAAGCCTTTGTCAATGATGTTAAAACAAAAATAACATTAAGGCAATAATAGAAATCAATTGAAGTTTATTTAAAATACAGTTTGCAAATAAAGGCAACACTTTCCGACTAGAGAGTCAAAAATGTTCCAAAGAAGAAAGATCTTTTATAGATTCTTACACACTAGCTTATTGCTAGTAATTATACATTGCTATGGAAACAGAGCCAGAATAGTGTTTACATAATAACTCGTGAACATGCAACATTTTCTTGAAGAACAATTCAGATACTTACTGATTTATCCTAAAACGTAACTCTGGTCTGACCTTTAAAAGGGCACAGTGCCCAAGGCAAAACATTCTTTACTAATTAGCTTAACTGGTAAAGACTATTGTTTGACTGGAAACCCTGGTGGCATAGTGGTTAAGAGTTCAGCTGCTAACCAAAAGGTCGGCAGTTTGAATCCACCAGGTCCTGCTTGGAAACCCTATGGGGCAGTTCTACTCTGTCCTATAGGGTCGCTATGAGTTAGAAATGACTCGACGGCAACAGGTTATTGTTTGACTTAAAGATGACTTTTAGGAAACCAGTTTTCTCAAGGCTCAAGGTTCACAGATCATTTCCATGGAATCCAGAACTCCGGATTTCACAAAAATTGAAAACTCCATTCCTCAATGGATATTCGTCTTAGGAGCGAGCTTTGCAAGAACATGCGTTTATATCGTGGATGCAGGCCATATCCCCAAGGAAACTCCTCTTCTAACTGATTGGCTGCTCACATCAGATCACAAAATGGGAGGTGATACATACAGTATGCCAAACCACTGAGAATTAGTGCCTAGCCAAGTTGACATACAATATTAACCATCACAATACTGAATAAAATTTTTTTATTGATCCATCAATGAAAACTTGGGCTTGAATTCTTCAGGAAACCTTAATCCTCCAGTGCTAACTCTATAGTAAATAAGACATTACTATGAGATGAATCGAGACAAAAGCTTCCTGGATCACATGTAAAAATATGTTGCATTTTGGAGTTGATTCTCGGTGACAGCCTCTTATTTTGCACACGCTTACTGTACCGCTTCCCCACTTATCTGGTCTCTCCCTGACCAGGGCTGGCACTTCTGTTTATGTGAAGGCCCAAACTGTACTTCATGCTCTGTGGCTGCCCCAGGAACATGCTGTGGTGACATTTGTGCCCACCACCTGAGTGCATCTGTTTAGGCAGTGACTTGTGGCTTCTTCCTGAGATGCATTTGTCTTTGTTCTCCACCTTTATCTAGTAACCAATTCTTCTTAATCATGTTAGGGGAGAGACAGACAAGGTTTAATCACACCATTCATCACAATCGGGACACAGTGTGCTAAGAAGGGTGCTTTATTACATTGTCCAAACTGAGTATTAATGCAAATAATTTTGACAACTAGAAGATGCTACTGTTTATCCAATTAGGACATTGCTGCAAGTACAAATCTGTTCTAAATTCTGAATTGAGATTAAGAAAATGAGTCCTATTTAGGCTTGAGATGGCTTTCTTGAGCCTTTGAAGAGTTTTCTAGTTTTGACAGCCAGGCCTGTATATGAATCTTTTCCTTGTACTTTGAACTCACCCCAGATGGAGAAGGGAGTACACAACTGTACCGACATTGCTTACGCAGGGGCCGCTGTTGGCAGGCCACAGTTTGTTACATAACCATTCATCTTTTCCTCACCTTTGCTATCTGAAAGGAGATCAAGAGATACTAGGGAAATCTCTGCTCTGTTCTCTCTCCCCAAATCAGGAGGAATAAGAGAAACAAACTTTATGTATTGTTGTTAGTTGCCATGGAGTCGATTCCATCTCATGGTGACCCCACCTGTGCAGAGTAGAACTGCTCCATAGCGTTTTCAAGCCTGTGACTTTCAGAAGCAGATTGCCAGGCCTGTCTTCCTAGGCATTTCTGGGTGGGTTCCAACCTCCAACCTCTCAGCTAGTAGTCAAACACTTTGCACGACCCAGGGACTCCACCAGACTTTATGTTTGGAGACCAGTAACTAAATGTTAGAATTTGAGGCCCTTTTAAATCCAGTAATGATTTCCTGATTATGTAGAGTTTAAACAGGGGACGGGCCCTGGGTAGAGTAGTTCTGGAATAACAACAGCCTGGTAGGAAGTCTATTACTGTTTAAAAAAATTAGCATAGTGTGCTTACAAAAATACTTTGGGGAGGGCGGTTGGCAAACAAACATAGAAGGCACGTGTTATTTGCGTAAAATACAGTAGTATCTTGGTTTTTATGGGATCCAACATATTCCCTTTGATGATGATGATGATGATACCACCACACATAGCACTGAGATATATTAAAGACTTAGGGTTATAGAAGCCAAATACTATGCATTAGGGGATTGTACTTATTCCCCATTCTTCAAATTTCCTAGAGAGGAAGGACTTTACCTTCCACTTCCTCCTTTCTACCCTTAGCTCAGTTGCTCCTCTCCAAGGTCTCAGAAGGGATGTATCCAATTGGTAAAATTAGGAAGCAGGAATTGAGCATCTCTGGCACAAATCCTGTCCTCTTCCTCTTTCAGGGCAGGCTATTGTAGGACATTTGGGTCCGAATTTGATCCTCCTTTCTCTGCAGGCCAGCATACATCAGAGTCTTGGCTGGCCTTTGAGAGGCACATCCTGTGACCTCTCTCTCTCTCCCTCCCTCCACCTGTGGAAGTGACAAGCAGCAATGATGGACAATGCATCTCCTTTGAGTTCACACTCTCTCAGTCAGGTGAGTCTTTCTGAGGTCTTGATTTGAGAGGCAAATATTAGAAAGCCCAATTGTGGCCACACATCTAAGCTACACTCTCCAATCATCTTTATCAGTCATAGAGCTGATATATTGATCTGTATCTGTCTGAACTCTGGGTCGTTCAAAATTGGTACTAAACTCAGAGGTGAAGACAAGGATGAGGGCATTGTCACCCCCATTACCCCTGGCTCCAAGGATTAATATTCAAACAGAAATGAGGAACTATCTGAATGGGTAGAAAAGCTTTAAATTTGTTCCCTCTCCCTTTTTTAATTCCTGAACTGTGTTTGTAACACCATTTTCTCAAGCTTAAATGCCTTTGTATTTATGTAATAGCTTTTCTTTCGTTCCTTTGTTGTTCCAAATGATTGCATTAGGATGCCTTAGATTACCATTTTCGTTTTTTATAGCCCTCTTGATGGGGGTGGTAGTTCTTTCATTTCTAGTACATAAAATAGCTGTTACTTGGGACTTGGGTTGTATGGATGCGGGCATTAAGAAAATACATAGGTTGTAAAAGGTTATGGGCACCAAGGAGTCTGAGTAGGGTGATGAGACTGAGCTCTTATATTATCATTTATAGGAGGAGATGGGTGCAAGGTGGAGCCCTAGTGGCACAGTGGTTAAGAGCTCAGCTGCTAACCCAATGGTTGGCAGTTCAAATCCACAAGCAGCTCCTTAGAAACCCTATGGGGCAGTTCTTACTCTCGCATGTATGGTTGTAACCGGATGCTTCCAGGTCTGCTCCAGATAGAAAGACATGACGTGGTGAAAGTGGCAGAAGCTTTATTTAGCTGGCCAAGTAAAGGAGCCCACTGGGACTTGTGTCGCCAAGGTGGCTCCCTGAACAATGTCCCAAGGGGTTTATATGGGCAGAGTAAAATTGGGTCTGGGGTCTTCAGGGACGTCCCAAGGTGGAGTCAGCCTGCTGATTGGTTTGGCCCATAAAGGCGTTACTAGGGCAGTCCGATCTTCTGCGCCTGCTCAGTCTAAGACGGGAGCCAGAAAGATGGCATTTTACCCATGTCCGGGTTGTAGACAGGGGTGTGTTTTTCGGCCTCTGACATCAATAGGTCATCCAAGGGACACAGTTGTAGATACTGCTCATGTCAGGCAGGCAAAACTTGGTTCCAGATCAGTTTCAACTGGTCTTGAGACCCCAGTCTCTTATTTTTCTTAACTGAGCCAGAACCGGAAGTATACCTAAATAAGGAGGTACTTTAAAGACAGGGGTTAGTTCCTACATTACCTAATGTCATGGATTGAATTATGTCCCCCCAAAAATGTGTGTATCAATTTGGCTGGGCCATGATTCCTGGTATTGTGTGATTTTCCTATATGTTGTAAATCCTGCCTCTATGATGTTACTGAGGGAGGATGGGTGGCAGTTGTGTTAGTAAGGCAGGACTCAGTCGACAAGATTGGATTGTGTACTGAGGCAATCTCTTGAGATATAAAACAGAGAAGTGAGCAGAGAGACCTGGGGACCTCATACCATCAAGAAAGCAGTGCCCGTAGCAGAGTGCGTCCTTTGGACCGGGGTCCCTGTGCAGAGAAGCACCTAGTCTGGGGGAACATTGATGAGAAGGCTGACAGAGAGAGAAAGCCTTCCTCTGGAGCTGATGCCCTGAATTTGGACTTTTAGCCTACTTTACTGTGAAGAAATAAATTTCTCTTTGTTAAAGCCATCCATTTGTAGTATTTGTGTTATAGCAACACTAGATGAGTAGACAGAATTTGGTACTGAGAGAGTGGGGTGCTGCTCTAACAGATATCTAAAATGTGGAAGCGGTTTTGAAACTGTGAATGGATAGAGCAGTGGCAGCAGCAAAGGACCAGCAGCAGCAGAGAACCTGCAACAGCAGAGAGGTGACAGTGGCAGAGAACCTGCAGTGACAGAGGAGCAGCAGTGGCAGAGAACCAACAGCAGCAGAACCAGGAGACCAGTGCAAGACGGCGCTGGAGCCAACCCACGGAGTGAGAGAGCTGAGTGGCTGTGTGCAGGAGGCTTCCTGGTAGAGTGGGGTGCCTCCGGGTACTTATCGGTGGAGCTAGGCTTGCCGACCCACTGAGCGAGAGGGCTGAGTGCCTCTGGGCACTTACTGGTGGATTTACCGAGCTTTGAACACTTGCCCCAGCAGGGCAGTTGCAGGCATGAGGCCGGAGGGCCAAGAGGCCACAGGAAACAGAAGCAGAAGCTGAAGAGACAAGGGACACAAGAAGCCGAGCTGCCTCAGTCTCAAAAGGTATGGCCATGACCTCAGGGGTTTCAAAGGGTGGAGCCATAGCCTCTGGTGTTTCTAAGGGTGGAGTCGCCACTCAGATGGACTGGGAGGATGGTGCATCTAAAGCCAAGGGAGCAGAGTGGCTGTCACAGTGGGCCTGGAAGGCGGAGCTGAAGCCCAGGGCTGAGGGGCCTCCACTCAGAATCTGGAGAGTGTGGTCAATACCTAGAGTCTGGAGGACCGGGCCATTGTGTAAATTGTCTCAGAGGACAGAAGATTATTTTCAAAGCCCTGAGGGCTAATGTAATGCATCCTGCTGACTTGCTTGGTGCCTGTTATCCCTTCTTTCCCTCCAGTTTCTCCCATTTGTAATGAAAATGTCTAGCTTGTGCCTGTTCTACCATTGTACCTTTGGAAGCAGATAACTTGTATTCTAGATTTCACAGATGAAGAGGAATTTTTGGATTTGGGACTTGGAGTTAAGACTTTTGCTATGTTATGATGGGGTGAATATGTTTTCCATGTTGCAAGGATGTGATTTTTGTGGGGCCAGTGGGGGGAATGTCACTAGATGACTAAGACACCTAATAAGGAGATAGCTTACATGCAAGAGTTAGTTCTCATATCACATAGGATGGCAGGCACCACCCCTTGCTTATTCCAGATGGCGGGCGTGCTATCGGCCTCATGGTCACTAAGAGTTGGAATCGAATCAACTTTTTTTTTTTTTTGGTACATGGTAAATATGAAGAAGGAAAATTTGATCATGGTACTTTTTGTCCCAAGCATTATGGGTTGTGTGTAGTTATGGTAATAAAGAAGGGTGGGGCTGTATTGGAAGGGAACATAGAAAGATTTGGCAATGAATTTGAGATCCCGTTACACTCTTCAATGACTTGATAAAGACTTTGAGATCATCTGCCTGGGGAATTTGTGATCCAAAGTTTCCTTTTCTCCCCTGTATTAACTTTGTACTCCAAGGGATCATGATAATGAAGGGGAGGAGGTTCAGAGAGGGATGCATGTTCCTTAGTATATTTATTGAAATAATATCACATATCAGCTCATAAATCCTTGTGATAATCCCATTGGGTAGGAATTGCATCCACATTTTCCAACTGTGAAAGTTGAGGTACAGAGAGAAGAAGCAAGTTTACACAGCTTTTAAAAGGAAGGAAAGAAGGGAGGAAAGAAAGGAAATAAGTAGAATTGTTGAGATGTGGAATTAGAGAGTCAAGTTCTCTCTTCTTTCAACTATGTTAATGTAAAAAGAGGACGCTATAAATGGATTAAAAGAGACATAACAGAGTCTCCAGCTTCCCATGCTTCAACCTTGATTACTTTCCTTCCTACTCTACCCCCACCATTTTTGTTTCATTTATTTTTGCTACCTCCTCCTCCCGGATCTCGACCAACAGCAAGGCTTGCAAAAAAACAGTACTCAGAAAGAATTGTTCAGAGAGTTGCCAGAATAGGATTGCACCTACAATCCCAGGCAAGAGGAACAAAAACCAATCACAATTTTTGCAGCAATTAGAGGTGAAGAAAATTACAACCTGAGCCAGACTAAAGGATGTGTACTTCTGTCTTCTCTTTGCCGTACAAAACTCCAACCCTACCTTACTTAGAGTTACCTGGTCTTCCTGTGCTCCTTGATCTCCATCAGCTGAATAAACTCTTTAACCTCTATTTGAATCACATAAACTATTTTTATTCCTCAAAACATCATACATTTTTAAATAAATGACACCAGTCTGAGAAGCTTACTGTATTGGGAAAGGTAAGGCTTAGAAGACATGGCCCAAAAGGAGACAAGAAAACAAAGATAGGACAAATGGTTTTATCAAGAAATTAAGAGGATTTCAGAAGGTTGTAGATAAGCCATAAAGAAGAAGAGGTTAGGGAAGAAAGAAAAGATGGCTGCTATCTGTTTAAAAGGCAGGACTGTGATTACAATATGATTGTGGGATGAGTAAAGGACTTTATGAACATGATGTCTGATACTAAATCGTAAGGTATCCATATTGTTGTGTGTAACTCTATCTCTTCATCCCAAACCTTCAATCAAGTCTGTTAGACACATAAATGAATGTGAATGATCTGGAGGAACTAATAGAAAGGGGGAAGGGGGCTGAATTTATGCCATTTAGGTTGGCACAAAACGTAGAGAAAAGAACAGATGAATGCAGATGGAGTGAAGTGAAAATTTTAGAAGGAGTCAACACAAGGAGGTCAGGAAGCCATCAGCTTCCAGAGATTTTCTTCCAAATGTGGGACAATTTTTTCAGTTGTGTTTTTCTAAAATATACTTTATTTTATAAAATAGTTTTAGATTTACTCAAGAATTGTGAAGAGAGTAGAAAGAGCTCCCATATACATTACACCTATTTCCCCTATTATTAACCTTTTACATAGTATAGTTGGTGTGTTATAATTGATGAACCAATACTGATATAATATTAGCAACTAGATTTCATAGTTAATTTAGATTTCCTTACTTTTTACCTAATGTTCTTTTTCTGTCCCAAGAGCCCATCTGGGATACCATATTACCTTTAGTCACATGTCTCCTTAGGCTCCTCTTGGCTGTGACTTTTCTTGAGACTTTTCTCAGGCTCTTCATGTTTTTGATGACCTTGACAGTTTTGGTCAAGTATATTGTAGAATATACCTAAATCGGAATTTTTTTGGTATCTTTCTCATGATTAGAGTGGCATTATGGGTTTTTAGAAGAAGACCACAGAGATAAACAACCATTTTCATCACATCATATCAAAGGTACATACTATCAACATAACTTATTATTGTTGATATTGACCTTGGTCACCTGGCTGAGGTAATGTTTGTCACATTTATCCATTATAATGTTATTATTTATTTAGCCCTCTTTCCATACCATATTCTTTGAAAGAAAGTCACATAACATTAAGGAAGCTTTATATTAAGTCTTGAAATTAGGTAATGTTAGTACTCCTTCTTCAGTATTTCGTTGATTATTTTAGGTCTTTTACATTTCCATGTACATTTAGAATCAATTTGTCAATATCTAGAAAATAGCTTTCTGAGATTTATTTTTATTGTTTTAAATATATATAGCATAAAATTTTCTATTTTAACCATTTTTAAGCATACAATGTAGTGGCATCAATTACATTCACAATGTGGCACAAGCATCACCACTATCTATCTCCAAACCTTTTTCATCATCCCAACCAGAAACTCGGTACCC
>NW_004443967.1:2317988-2350553 GCF_000243295.1 Trichechus manatus latirostris | reverse complement strand
GGATTGTTGATTCTCTGTTTGGCTTAGTTTTTCGGATCTTTGTTGTGGAGGGACGGCGTGGTGCTTCTGCCTAGACCGCCATCTTGCCGGAGTCCAGCTCGGTACCCGTTTTGCAATAGCTAACCATTTCTCCCTCTTGTCCCCAGCCTCTGATAACCACGAATCTACTTTTGTCTCTATGCATTTGCCTCTTCTAGGTATGTTATACAAGTGGGATCATAAAATATTTGTCCTTTTGTGTCTGACTTGTTTCACTCAATATAATGTTTTCAAGGTTGATCCAGGTTGCAGAATATATCAGAACTTCATTTCTCTTTATAGCTAAATAATATTCCATTGTCTTTATATACAACATTTTGTTTATCCGTTCATCTGTTGATGGACATTTGAGTTGTTTCTACCTTCTGGCTATTGTGAATAATGCTGCAATGAACATTGGGGTATAAATATCTGTTTGAGTTCCTGCTTTCAAGTCTTTTGAGTATATATCCAGGAGTAGAATTGCTGGGTCATATGGTGATTCTCTGTTTATGATTCTATGCCAAACTGAATTCCACAGAGGCTACACCAATTTACCCTCCTACCATCCATGCACAAAGGTTCCAATTTCTCCACATCCTTACCAACACTTGTTACTTTGTGTTTTTCTGAATTAGCCATCCTATTGAATGTGAAGTGATGATTCATTGTGGTTTGATTAGCATTTCGGTAATGGCATTGAGCATCTTTTCATGTGCCTCTTGGCCATTTGTATATCTTCTTTGGAGAAATGTCTCTTCAAGTTCTTTACCTGTTTTTTAATTGGGTTGTTTGTCTTTTTGTTGTTCAGTTGTAAGAATTCTTTATATTTCCTGGATATTGAACCCTTATCATATATATGTTTCCCAAATATTTTCTCCTATTCTGTGAGTTGTTTTTTTCACTTTCTTAATAAAGTCCCTTTATGTATAAATGTTTTTAATTTTGATGAAGTCCAAGAATTGGTATTAATTCTTCTCTAAATGTTTGGTAGAATTCAGCAGTACATCATCTGATCCTGAACTTTTATTTTTGGGTAGTTTTGAATTACTGATTCAATCTCTTTACTTGTTATGGGTCTATTCAGATTGTCTGCTTCTTCTTGAATCAGTTTTGGTAGTTTGTGTCATTCTAGGAAATTGTCAATTCCATCTAACTTATCTAACTTGTTGATTTACAGCTGTTCATAGTATTCCCTTATAATCCTTTTTTTTCAGGTCTGTATGATGCCCCCAATTTCATTCCTGATGTTTGTAAGTTGAGTTTTTTTTCTCTCTCTCTCTCTTTTTTTTTTTTTTTGTTAAAACTAGCTGAAGTTTGTGAATTTGGTTGATATTTTCAAAGAATCAACTTTTGGTTTCATTGATTTTCTCTATTGTTTTAAAATTCTCTATTTCATTAACATACTTGCTTCTTTCTGCTTGCTTTAGTTTTAGTTTGCTCTTTTTTTCAATGTCTTAAGGGAGAAGGTTAGGTTATTAATTTGAAATATTTCTTCTTTCTTGATATAGGCATTTACAGCTATAAATTTTCCTCTAGCCACTGCTTTAACTGTATCCCATAAGTTATGTTATGTCTTTATTTTTATTCATCTCAGAGTATTTCTGATTTTCCTTTTGAATCTTCTTTGACCCACAGGTTATTTCAGAATGTGTTGCTTATTTTTCATACTTTTGAGAATTTCCCAAATTTTTGTGTTATTTCTATTCTTTTATTTTTACTGATGTTTGTTTTATGGCCTAATATTTGATCTATCCTAGAGGATAGTCCATGTACACCTAAGAAGAATGCATATTCTGTTGTTGTATGAAGTGTTCAGCAGAACGCTCTGTTAGATCTGTTAGGTCTAGTTAGTTTATAGTGTTGTTCAAGTCTTCAATTTCTCTGTTGATTGTCCTTTTCATCGGTGTATCCATTATTGAAAGTGGGGTATTAATGTCTCCAAATATTATTGTTGAATTTTCTTTCTTCATTTCTTTTAGTTTTTGCTTCATGTATTTTGGTACTCTGTATTAGGTTCATATATGTCCATAATTGTTTTATCCTCCTGATGGAGTGACTCTTTTATCATTATAAAGTGTCCCTCTTTATCTCTGTTAACATGTTTTGTTTTAATGTCTGTTTTGTCTGATATCAGTATAGCCACTCCAGCTTTCTTGTGGTTGTTGTTTGCATGATATATCTTTTTCCATTTTTCTTTTTTTAAATTAAGACTTTTATTTATTTATTTTTTTGTTACTCCCAAGTAAACCTGGGTGACTGACCTTTGTTGCTCCAGCACCAGTCCCCCTACTCCTCACAACAAGAAGAAACATTTACTTTAACTCTAGCACTTGGAGAGTGCCTAAGCTTTGGCAGCTGACTTGTAACGGGTCAGCATGCGGGCAGAAGGGTCAGTGGCAATGATCCACTTGGGCATCCAGTAACGAGTCAGCCAGTCAGCCTGGCCTGGGTAGTGGTGTTCAAAGATTTGGCGGTAGTAATAACCTTCTTTAGTTTTAGGAGTATTGAAGTGAAACTTTTCTGAGGAAGTTGCCATCATTGTATCATCAACCTGATGTTCAACATTGTTCTGTAAAATTCTAAACCAGGAATTCTTAACTGAGGTTATCCCATCACTGAAGGCTTCTTTTGGTTGCCAGAGAATCTCTTTAGGTATCAGGTTATAGTCCTCAAATGTCTCTCTCAGGAGATGTTTTTCTGTCTCATGCTTTGGAATCCTCATTTCTGGTGGCAGAGACAAGTAATAGGAAGAAAATCAATGATCCGGGAATAGGACTCTCAGTTCAAGGCCATGGGCAGCAGTAGTTTGATCTGCATGGAGAACATCAAATAAATAGAGTTCCTTCAGAAGCCTCTCACTCTCTTCCTCAGCTTTTTCAGCAGAAGGAACCTTGTGAAAATATATATAACCCTGTGTAAGTTCATCTGAACCTTCTCCAGAGAAGATCACCACACTATCTGTGTTCTTCTGAATGTACTTGGAAATTAAATATATACCTAGTGAAGGATGAACTGTTGTAATGTCATGTTTCCAAAGAAAACTTACCAATCCTTACCAAAACTTACCATCCTTACCAGTTCTGACACCAACCATCCCTCCCACAGCACTCTCTACTGGGTTTGATAATTCATTGCAATGGCCACACAGAACTCACAGACCACACTCACAATTATGGGGTTTATCAGGGAAGTAACAGTTACAATTCAGGCTCAGGGAACACTCAGGATACGGTTCTTTCATCAGCTAACCTCTTCCCAGCTGTGCTGTCAGTCACGCCTGTCCCAGGCCTTCAGTCTCTGCCCAAAGGCACTCAGCTTTCTCTCTCCATGGACTAGGAAGCCCACTGTGCCATCTCCTGCTGCTGGATCTCTGCTGCAGGGTCTCTCCTGATAGTCTCTCCTTCCTCACTAGTGGTGGGCTTCTCCTCTCTGCTCTGGAATTGGCTCTCTTTTAAGGCAAAACTGACAAGACCCCTTGGTAGGCCTTAATTACACTATCTCACAGTGCTGCCCAATCACTTGGGTGGGAGTTACAAGAACATGGCTAGAAAGGCCACACACAAAAGTAATTAATCCACCAGATCACGTGTATTATTTCCCCTGTAGACCTATGTCATCTTTGGCTGAAGGATGAACCTCAAGCGTGTCTTCAGTACTAAGTTAGAAAGGTGTCTGGGGGTCATACTCTTGGGGTTTCTTCAGTGTCTGTCAGACCGGCAAGTCTGTTTGTGTGTGTGTGAATTTGAATTTTGTTCTACATTCCGCTTCTGCTCCATTAGGGAACCTCTATTGTGATGCCTGTCAGAGCAGTCAGTGGTGGTAGCCAGGCACCATCTGGCTGTGCTGGGTTCAGTCTGGTGGAGGTTGTTGTAGTTGTGATCCGTTTTTCTTTTTACTTTCAATCCATTTATGTCTTTGAGTTTAAAATGTGTCCCCTGTAGACAACATAAAGTTGGAACTTTTTTTTTTTTTTTTAAAATTCAGGTTGATAATCTCCGCCATTTGATTGGCTTGTTTAACCAATTAACACTTAATGTTATTATTGATATAGTTGGATTTACATCTGCCATTTTACTTTTTGTTTTCTATGTGTCTTATGTCATTTTGTTCCTCTATTCCTCCTTTACTGCATTATTTTTCATTGAGTAAATATTTTCTAATGTAGCATTTTAATTGCATTAATAATTTTTTCACTATATTTTTTGAATATTTTTTAGTGATTGCTCTAGGGTTTACCATATACATATTAATTTATCAGAATCAGCTCAGATTTATACTAGCTTAATTCCAGTAATATATAGAAATGTTACTCCTATATATCTCTTTTCCCTCTGTTATGGTATTATTGTTATACATATTGTATCTATTAATGTTATAATCCCAATGATTCATTATTATAATTATTACTTTACCATCTGTCATCATTTCTTTAGCTCATTACAGCTTTGCTTCTACTCTCCTTGTTTGACTAGTGTTGACAAACATATTACTCATATATTACATTTCTACATGATATAGGCTAAACAATACATTATATACATACTATTTTATGTAATCATTTTTTGAATTAGTTAAGAGAGGGAAGGAGAACAAATATTCATTTATAGTGTCTTTTATAATTACATATTTACCTTTACCAGTACTCTTTGTTTGATTCAAATTACCATCTAATGACCCATGTGTTATTTATAAGTGTGTTGTTTAATCTCCAAATATTTTGGGGTTTTTTCAGCAATCTTATGTTACTGATTTCTAGTTTAAATCCATTGTGTTCTGAGAACATACTTTGTATGATTTCTATTCTTTTAAATTTGTTAAGGTGTGTTGTGGCCCAGAGTGTGGTCTACTTTGGTGAGTGTTCCATGTGAGCTTGAGGTTCCTGGGTTCCTGATAACATTGTGGAATTACTATAGGCCTAGACTGCCTTCTGAGCTCTTACTACACGAGAAAATTTACAACCTTTATTTTGTTTCTCACTGTTTTTTACTTTTGATGTTTCTCTTTACAAACAGATGAACGTAATCCTTTACTGATTCACTACCCCTCTCTTTCTTTGGGCATCCACTATCTGCCCTAAGGTTTAAGAGTTATATAGTATATTGCATCTCTCTTTATTTCTCTCTAGCTCCCTCTTCACTTGTATTAGTCTTGTCAAATATTGTTTTTCCCTAACAGTGTGTCTTGGAAATAGTAGATACTAGACAAATATTGGTTGAATGAATGAACAAATTATCTTTAATTATAACCATTTCTAAGTATATGAAAAAGCTACTAAATCACTCACAAATCTTTTTCCAGTATATATACCATGGCCCAACTTGTAAGAGACATTAACATGTATGTCTTTACCTTACCTCAAGAACAGAAAATTTCCAAAACAAAACCAAAGCTTGAATGATTACCAGAATCATTTGTCAAAATAAATAGTTTAGCCAAATATTCTGGACCCAGCAGGGTAAGTTTCTGTCCAAATTATCTGAAAATTTTGTCCAGTCTTCCAGTTGGCTTTCTCTGTGGCCTCCCGTGGTCCTTGTAAGTTCCTGAAGCTATAGATATGCCTGTCCTTGGCTCATGGGTAGAGTGCAGAGAAGTATGGTTGGGTAGTATTGAAAAAACCAGTGCTAAGGCCTAGAGGCATTTTCTCTGGGCAGGCCTATGAGTTACTTTCCTGGAAATGTAGGGAAAAAAAATTGTAAAATTGAGAGAGAATTGAATGATATATTACATTTTTCTTCTTAGCACTTGTCATTATCTGTAGTTATATATTTTTTTTCTTCATTTTCTTAATGCAAATCGTTCCTTGGTACCTCCTCCTTAGAATCTTCTCAACACAGTTTTTGGAGCAAACATAAACTGGCACTTGGGATTAAATGTATCGATGATATCTGGGCTAAATGATACCATGTTCTTCTTCATATAGTCCAGCTTCTTGGATTATTTGCTCAGCATACAGACTGAATAAGTACAGTGAAAGGATATAACCCTGCCACACACATTTCCTGATTTTAAACCACACAATATCCTCTTGTTCTGTTCAAATGACTGCCTCTTAGTCTATCTACAGGTTCCACATGAGCACAATTAAGTGTTCTGGAGTTCCCATTCTTCACAGTGTTATCCATAATTTGTTATGATCCACACAGTCGAATGCCTTTGCATAACCAATAAAACACAGGTAAACATCTATATGAAGAAAAACACAGCATCAGGATTGGAGGAAGACTCATTAACAATCTGTAATATGCAGATGACACAACCTTGCTTGATGAAAGCGAAGATGACTTGAAGCATTTACTGACGAAGGTCAAAGACTACAGCCTTCAGTACGGATTACACCTCAACATACAAAAATCCTCACAACTGGACCAATAAGCAACATCATGATAAACAGAGAAAATATTGATGTTGTCAAGGATTTCATTTTACTTGGATGCACAATCAATGCCCATGGAAGCAGCAGTTAAGAAATCAAACGACATATTGCATTGAGCAAATCTGCTGCAAAAGACCCCTTTAAAGTGTTAAAAAAGCAAAGATGTCACTTTGAGGACGAAGGTGTGTCTGAACCAAGCCGTGGTATTTTCAATAGCCTCATATGTATGCAAAAGCTGGGCAATGAATAAGGAGGACTGAAGAAGAACAGATGCATTTGAGTTATGGTGTTGGTGCAGAATATTGAATATACTATGGACTGCCAGAAGAACAAACAAATCTGCCTTGGAAGAAGTACAGCCAAAATGTTCCTTAGAAGTGAGGATGGCAAGATTTCATCTCACATACTTTGAACATGTTATCAGGAGGTTACCAGTCCCTGGAGAAGGACATCATGCTTGGTAAAAAAGAGGGTCAGCAAAAAAGAGGAAGACCCTCAATGAGGTGGATTGACACAGTGGCTGCAACAATGGGTTCAGGCATAGCAACAATTGTGAGGATGGTGCAGGACCAAGCAGTGTTTCATTCTGTTGTACATAGGATCACTATGAGTCGGAACTGACTCAACGGCACCTAACAATAACAGCTTAAATGATCTCTTAGGTTTCTTCTAGCTTCAGGATACCATGACTAGTTGACCAAGTGTGTAGCTCTGAGGGGCTACCCCACACTCCTCTCTTCTCCCCTCCTCAGTGGAGGGGTCCCCGAGCTATCCTCCTCCTCCTTCTGAATGTTGCCACCTTTCCTGAAATCAGGAAACCCAATTGCAGATCACTCCCTTCCTTTCCAGAATATGCCTACTCTTTGGCCTGACTTTGCAGAATTCTGAGGTAAGTAGATTGAGTTTGGCATACCTATGCAGTCCCTGCAGGGAAAGATAAGACCCAACAAAGTGTTGTTTACTCCTCCCACGTCAGAATCTGATAGGACTTGAAAGAAGGTGATTTATTATGGTTTTATGGTTTCAGAAGAGACTGAGGCCTGGCAAGGAGTGACTGAGAGGCTAAGTTAACACAGAACAGCCCTGGCTTAGCCACTGAGTCATTTAGAACATATTGATGTGTCTGTTTGGCTGGAGACACAAACTCAGAGCTCCCCATGGCAGAAGGGCAAGGATAACTTCCTCAGAATTCGATCGTGTGCAGGTTGATGTTGTTAATAGCAAAAACTGTTCTGTTAAACCAGCGGGTGTCGCAGCGAGCGGCGGAGGCAGTAACCATGCCACAACTCTTACAGAGAAGTGGGGCCAGGAGGGTCACTCTGAGGAGTCGACCCCCGCATCAGTCTCAGGAGTTTATTTTACAGTCAATACAGCAAGCAATAAAGCAATTAACAGAACAATGGGCTTTGGGTGCGGGCAAGGGAGAAGGAATTCAGGTAAACAAGCCAATCAGTAAAGGGACAATAGGTTTGGGAAAACAAATCGTGAGGAGTCTCAACATGTTGGGGACAAGTCTCAGCCTGTTGGGGACAAGTCTCAACATGTTGGGGACAAGTCTCAACATGCTGTGCAGCATAGAGGCCTGTGGGGGCTGCAGTTGTCAATAGTGCAGCCATGTTTAAATGGCATATATCCCCACAAGAGGGCTGTGACATTATGAATCTGTTCTTCCTTCAAGTTTACTTGTGCTCTAATAATCAGGAAAGGAAAAGTTTTATTCCAAAATAAGTGCCTAATGTTATTCATTGAAACACTATCAGCGCATTCTGAGGCGTCATTTAGTGGATCAGTTCTATATTCCCATGCTTCCATAAGGACTCCAGAATCTTGTTGTGTGCGCTTGAGTTGATTCTGACTCATAGTGACCCTATAACAACCCAATAGGACAGAGTAGAGCTGCCCCATTGGGTTTCCTAGGCTGTTATCTTTATGGGAACAGATTGCCAGGTCTTTTCTCCCACAGAGGGGCTGGTGGGTTGAACTGCCCACATTTCAATTAGCAGCTGAGTGCTTAACTGTTGCTCTACCAGGACTCCTTTCCAGAATCTTAGCTGTCCCTATTATTGGCTGTGTAACTGGGGTACCTTGTTCACCTAATGGCCCCCAATGAATAGTATCATAAAACCATTTTGTGACCTACATAATTTGCTGCTCGGCATCCATTAATTTCTCCTAGTTGCCGTTTAACCCGGTTTCTGATGTGGCCATTCCTATTCTGTTACATAGCCTCTTAAGTTATAGTCTTTAACTGGCCCTTCTGGGCATGCCTCATATAGTTTCCTGTGATGGGAACCTGTTAGTATCTTATAACCCTGTCTGTCAATGGCTGTAATTACTTCTTGCCCTTCCCAGCCATGCCGCATATGGTTCTCGTGATACAGAGTTTTCTCCTTTCCCACATGGAAACTTTTACACTGACAAGATTTCAGTGCACACTAACCCCGAAACCCCACTCTACTTGCCATACAGCAGCCCTCTCCTGCAGTTAAGGCTGCTTGTTGTCCTGTCCCCAGGTACAATGCCCTGTGTCGTCCTGCACAGAGGTGTGCTGTAGTTTCCTCTCTGGGCCTGTGAGCACTAAACTCTGTGTGTTTTCTGGCCTTCCTGCATGGGTCTCACTTTCTGGTGCTGCGACAGGCCATCCAAGACACCCACAGACCCTTTTGGGTCAAACTGAATACAAATGGCAACTCCCTGTGTCCTTGCCCTTATGTACCCCTACCCCTCACATTGAGTCTTGCTTTGGTCAGTGGAACAACAGCAAATGTGACTCAAGTGGAGGCTTGATAAGTACTTGTCCATGGGGCTAGTCCTTGTGTAAAGCTGCCGTTACCATGTGAGAAAGCCCAGCCTGGGATCACCTCTTTGAGACTAAAGACCTTAAGAGAGAGAGGACCAGGCATCACAGCAGTCTGAGCTGAGCCCTGCTCCCAGCCAACCCTTCAGCTGAATTCAGACATGTGAGGCAACCCAGGAAAAACCAGCCTGCCAACCCACAGAACTATGAGAAATAATAAATTGTTGTTTTAAACCACTAAGTTTTGGTAGTTGATTACATATAAATAGGTAACTAGTATCATGACCTTGGGCTTGTGTCATAAATCCTAGAAGCCTGAATTTCCTCTTCTATAAAATGGGAATAATGACATTCACCCCACAGAGGTACTGTGGGAATTAAATGTAATGATGAGTTCAGTTGTCCCTAACTCTGATCCTGGCCCGTAGTAGGCACTAAACCTGTTGCCATCAAGTCGATTCGGCTGATAGTGACCCTACCGAACTGAGTAGACCTGCCCCATAGAGTTTCCAAGGAGAGGTTGGTGGATTCAAACTGCTGACCTTTTGCTTATCAGCCAAACTCTTAACCACTGTGCCACCAGGGTTCCATAGTAGGCACTAAGCTTTTAAAAAAAAAATTATATTTTTATTACTCTTTTTTGGAGCCTCTATATATGTGGGAGGGAGTCCCTGGATGGAGCAAATGGTTAAGGGCTTGGCTATTATTCAAAAGGTTGGCCGTTTGAATCCACCCAGAGATGCCTTGGAAGAAAGCCCTGGTGATCTACTTCTGAAAGATCACAGCCATTGGAAACCCTATGGAGCACAGTTAAACTCTGAAACACATGGCATCACCATGCGTCAGAACCAAGTCTATTGGAACTGTTTTTTTTTTGTGTGTATATATATATATATATATGAGGGGAAAAAGGTGAACTTGGTTTCTGCCATGAAAATTTAGCTGTGAATTTTCCATGAGAATTGTTTTATAGGCCCATCAAGGATGACTAATGCAGATGAGAAAAGTTTTCCTTCTCATGAGATACTTTTAGAAGTTGTTTCATGTAAGGTAAAAATGACTTTTGTCAGAACAGTAATGTTTGCCTAGATAATG
Source organism: Trichechus manatus latirostris (assembly GCF_000243295.1). Lineage (NCBI taxonomy): Eukaryota > Metazoa > Chordata > Mammalia > Sirenia > Trichechidae > Trichechus > Trichechus manatus. Next base: position 2,340,267 of record NW_004443967.1, on the reverse strand, counting down.
CTGATTTGTTTTCAGATAATTCAATGGAATATGCATTTTGACTAGACAGTAACTACAAGAAGAACTTACGTGATGATACTAATTTAAAAAGGCATATGGCAAACTCAGAACATAATTGGGGAAAACAACTTATTCATTTTTGAGACCAAAAACATTATCCCTCACATACCTTGATGCTGACTCAAGCCAAAATATAACACAAATGATTTGCAGAAAATGAAGTCTAATGGTGTAATTATGGAGAAAATCACAGCCCTGTTTACCAGGCATTCTAAACAAAATTTTTCTAAAGAAGTTCAATGGTAGATCGGTGTTTGAAAAGATGATGTACTTTGAAGTAGCTGAAGGATCCAGAGTGGTTGAGTCCATTGAAAATAGATTTACTGCAGTGGAGAACATCATTAAGCCCAATGGATATTCAAGCTGAGATAAACAAAACACAGGAAGAATACAGGAAGATGAAATTACTTTGACTCTATTCAATATATTGTGTAACGGGACTCTGAGGCTATTATTGCCTGAGTAGGTGAAAGCTAGAAAATGTATGCAGCATTACTGGAGAAATTATCAGTATAAAAATACAAAGTAATCCAGAAACCAGTTGGGTGAAACTTACAAGAAAAGTTAGGAATTATTTAAACACTTTTTTAATTTGACATTTTTGTTTGTTTGTTTTGGCAAATTTTTGCAGTTTTCTTATGTTTTCAGCAATAAATATTGATGATAACTTGGATCACAGATTACACTTTAATTATATTGTAACAGGGACATGGCCGACTAGCAAGGGTGCGTGTTTTAGATTTAGAAGGTCTTATTTCCAGTTATAATTAGGTGATCTTGAATTAGTCACCTCATTGGGTCTCAATCTCTACATCTTCAAATGAGGGTGTTGAGGTTATCTATCAGGTATTTTTAAATTTTTCAAAATGATCAGTTTTCACTAATTACATGATTTTAAGTTAGGCAATTGTGGTAGGTTGAATAATGGCCCCCGAAGGTATCTTGGTCCCAGTCTTTGAAACCAGCAAATGTTACCTTATATGACAAAAGGGATTTTTCAGCTGTGATTAAGTTAAGGATCTTGAGATGGGAAGATTATCCTAGGTCATCCAGATGAGCCCTGAATGTAATCACAAGTGACCTTAAAAGAGGGAGGCAGAAAGAAATTTGACTACAGAAGTGGAAGTAGGGACGTGATGATGTAAGCAAGAGTTGTAGTGATTCCAGGAAGGGGTCATGAGCCAAGGAATGTGGGCAGCTTCCAGAAACTAGAAAAGGCAAGGAAACAAACTCTCTTCTAAAATCTCTAGGAGGAACCAGCCTTGCTGACACCTTGACTTTAGCCCAGTGAAACTGATTTCAGACTTCTGGGCTCCAGAAGTGTGAGAGAATAAATTTGTGTTGTTTTAAGCCACCAAGTTTGTGGTAATTCATTACAGTGACAACTGGAAATTAATACAGCAAACAAGAACCTTAAGACTAGCTTTGGGATTTAAATGACTGACATCATGGAATAATAACTGCTGATTCAGTCATTTAATTAAAGCATTTATTGGACACTGGTTGTGGGGCAGATATGAAACGTCACATTGATACTGAGAAACAAATCAGAGTTGTATTAGTTAGGACACTTTTGGCCTTGAGTAACAGAAAACTCAATTCAAACAAGCCTAAACACTAAAGGGGATTTATTAGCTCATGTGCGGTCCCTGGGTAGTACGAAAGGTTTGCACTTGACTACTAACCTAAGGGTTGGTGATTCAAACCCACACAGCAGCATTGTAGGAGAAAGACCTGGCAATCTGGTTCTATAAAGATTACAGCCAAGAAAACCCTATTAGGGAGTTCTACTCTGTAACACGTGGGGTCGCCATGAGTAAGAATTGACTCAATAGCAATAGGTTTGGTTTTTGTTTTTGTATTAGCTCATATAATTGAAAAAGTCCAAAAGCAGGGCAGAGATCAGGAATTGTTTAGCCAGATTCCAGGTCCATTTCTCAGCTCTGCCCTCCTCCACATGTCCTTTCATCCTCAAGATGGTAGTATGATGACTGCAATTGTAGGGGGACACACGTCCATGCATGACTATGTCCAGAGGAAGAATGAGACTGAATTTCCTGGGAGAGCTCCCTCAAGAGTGAAGAAACACCTTTCCCAGCAAACTGTCTTATTCTTTTCTCTCATTAGCCTGAGTTGTATTATATGCCACTCCCAGACTGATCCCTATAACCATGGAATGTTATATTTAGTGGGCTTTGGCCTAGATTTCTAAAAGAATCCATGTTAGGGGAAATTTTGTGACCTTTAGACCCTTCACACCACCAATACAATTGGGTCAGCATCTCCTGAAGCTGCAGGGGGAAGAGATGGATATCTGAAAGAAAATCATGGTGCTTTTCAAGAAGGAGAAATGAAGTCTAGGAAAACATCTAGAACTTTTCCAATGCTGTAGTCTTCACAAATTTTGGCAAATGAACACAGGAGAGACAAAATCAAAGAAGCGTAAGGAATCGTGGTAAATACTCTAAAGATATTCAAATGACACTTTAAAAAATGTGGAAGCAACCCAAAACAATCTCACTTATGTGTAAGAGGCAAATGTATAGTGGCCAAAGAAATCTGACTAGATTGGGTTAGGGTAACTTTCATGGAGGAGTTGCATTTGGACTAAACCTTAAAAGGAGACTGTGCGTTGGGAAGAAAAGTGTTCCAGGCAAAGAAAATAGCTTGAACAAAGCCATAGAAGCATGAAGGAGCTTGATGAGAGCAGAGAGCAGTGAGAAATTCAGTATGGCAAAGAGTTCATAGTGGGAGTGGAGGTGAGAGGGTAAGAGCATCATGGGACAATACACTGGAAAACAGGTTTGAGGCCAAATTTTGTAAATTTTATAGATTTCTTAGATTTTATAGGCCATGGTAAGGAGTTTGGTCTTCATCCTGATAACAGTGGGGACCCAGGGTCCCCATTGTTGTACGTCCGTAGAAGAGGGAACTAATTGGGAGTAGAATAGACAGAATTTTACAATTAATTGGGATTAGGAGCTCAGAAAGAGTTACTTGGGTCAAAGACTACTCTGAAGTGTCTGATTTAAGTAAGTGAATTTTAGGTAACTAGGAATGAATTTGAAGTGCCAGTACCTGATGTTGAGATATGCAATGGACAGTTAAATATAGAGAATGAAAATAGAGAGATCCATGATGGAAGTGTCTATCTCTCCAGTTTACAGATGAGGATACGGCTGGGTGGAAATGTAAAGAAACATGTCCAGAGTTGTGAGACAGAAAGTATCAGATGCAAGATTAAAACCCATGTCTGTCAAACTTCAAAACCCATGCCCTTAACACCTCTGCCATTCTGCTTACAATAGATATTTCTGTAGAGATTAAGAAAAACCTGTTTTACAGATGGAAACTGAAGCTCAGCAAAATGATTTATTTTTCATCGCATGTTTTTGTTTTTGTGGTAAAACTATATACACAAAACATTTGCCAACTCCAAATTTTTACATGTATAATTCAGTGGATTATGTTCACCATGTTGTGCAACCATTACCACTATCTTTTTCCAAATTATTCCAGCACTATAAACAGAAAGAGGAGATACTGCTAGGTTTAAAATCAGAAAAGTTGTGGGTCAGGGTTGTATCCTTTCACCATACTTATTCAATCTGTATGCTGAGCAAATAATCCAAGAAGCTGGACTATACGAAAAAGAAAACGGCATCAGGATTGGAGGAAGTCTCATTAACAACCTTCGATACGCACATGACACAACCTTGCTTGCTGAAAGAGGATTTAAAGCACTTACTGGTGAAGATCAAAGACCACAGCCTTCAGTATGGATTACATGTCAACATAAAGAAAACAAAAATCCTCACAATTGGACCAAAAAGTAACATCATGGTAAATGCAGAAAATATTGCAGTTGTCAAGGATTTCATTTTATTTGGATCCACAATCAACACCCATGGAAGCAGCAGTCAAGAAATCAAACGATGCATTGCACTGGGCAAATCTGCTGAAAAAGACCCCTTTAAAGTGCTAAAAACAAAGATGTCACTTGGAGGACTAAGGCATGCCTGACCCAAGCCATGGTATTTTCAATTGCCTCATATAGTTGTGAAACCTGGACAATGAACAAGGAAGACCAAAGAATTGATGCATTTGAATTATAGTGCTGGTGAGGAATATTGAATATACCGTGGACTGCCAGAAGAATGAACAAATCTGTCTTGGAAAAAGTACAGCCAGAATACTCCTAAGAAGCAAGGATGGCGAGACTTCTCACATACTTTGGACATGTTATCAGGAAGTATCAGTCCCTGGAGAAGAGCATCATGCTTGGTAAAGTAGAGAGTTAGCAAAAAAGGAGACCTCAACAAGATGGATTGACACAGTGACTGCAACAATGGGCTCAACATAGCAGCAATTTTGAGAACGTTGCAGGACTGGGCAGTGTTTCATTCTGTTTTACACTGGGCTGCTGTGAGTCGGAACAGACTCGATGGCACCTAACAACATCAACAGAAACTCAGTGCCTCCTGAGCAATGACTTTCCCTTTCCCTCTTCCTCCCAACCCTGTTGTTGTCATTGTTTTTGTTAGGTGCTGTCAAGTCCATTCTGACTCATAGCAACTCCAAGTGACAGAGTAGAAGTACTCTTAGGGCTTTCTACTATGCCACTGTGTCAACCCATCTCATTGAGGGTCTTTGTCTTTTTTGCTGACCTTCTACTTTACCAAGCATGATGTCCTTCTCCAGGGGCTGGTCCCTCCTGATAACAAGTCCAAAGTAAACAAGATGAAGTCTTGCCATCCTTGCTTCTAAGGAGCATTCTGGCTGTGTTTCTTCCAAGACAGATTTATTTGTTTTTCTGGCAGTCCATGGTATAGTCAATATTCTTCACCAACACCATAATTCACATGAATCAGTTCTTCAGTCTTCCTTCTTCATTGTCCAGCTTTCACAGGCATCCCAACCCTGGTAACCACTAATAATCTTTGGTCTCTATACCTTTAGCTGTTTCATATAAGTGGGATAATACAATTTTTGTCCTTTTGTGACTGACTTATTTCACTCAGCATAATGTTTTCAAGGTTCATTCATGTTGTAGCATATATCAGGATTTCATTTCTCTTTATGGCTGGGTAATATTCTGTTGTATGTATATACCACATTTTGACAGACCTTTTAATATCAAAGCCAATGACATTTCCACTACATGGCATTGTCTTCCGGTAAAATTTTGTTTTCTATAGAACATATACAGGCAAATCTTAGACTGGTTTGCCTTAGGTGAAGTCCTGCAGAGGAAAGAAAAATTAAACTAGATTGATTGCCTAGGAAAGTAAGTTCCCAACCAGAGCTTTTCTACCCTCTGGAGGACATCTGTCAATGCCCAGAGACATTTTCGTTGTCACAACTAGGATGGGAGTGCTAATGACATCTAGTGGGTAGTGGCCAGGAATAGCGCTCATCATCCTACTGTGCCCAGGGCAGCCCCTACAACAACAAATAATTATCTAGCCCAAAATGTCAATAGTGCCAAAGTTGAGAAATCCTGGCCTATAGCAGAAAGCTTTTGACAGCTATCTGGTCAACCGACTGGAAGAGATCAAAATGTGTGCCCATTCCAAAGAAAGCTGGATCACAGACTGCGGAGGCTGACGAATCCCACGATTGGCAGGCAATATGGCAGGCCACTGGCTCAAGTCCCAAGAACCGGAGGTCAGATGATGCAAAGCTGGATACAGGATCCAGAGCTAGCAAAAGCCAGCGAACTTTGCCAGAACGTCTATATCTATTGGATGCAGGCTATGCCCCTGAGGAAACTCCCCTTACAACTGATTGGCTGATCACATCAGATCACATCATGGAGGTAATTACATTATATCACAAAATGGAGTATAACTACGTTATTACACTGCCAGACTACATCATTACATAACTGCCAAACCACTGAGAATCATGGCCCAGCCAAGTTGACACACAATCTTAACCATCACAGTATAATATTATGGGAAGAGATTTTGAGTTTGTAGGCAACGACTGAAGTGTCAACTGCCGAGTAAAATGCAAAGTTGTTTTATGTCTGGGACTCAGTTTCTCACTTATTAACTGAGGAGGTTGGATTAGATAATCTCTAATGTTGTCCTGGCATTACTGTTCTGTGACTCTAAAATGAATCAACCATCCTTGCAAAGTGCTGCTGAACTGAATTTTGCCTCTCTGCCTTTGCTATCTTTTCACCATCATTTTAAATAAATGCGCTTTTTTTACACCATGCCCCTGGAGGTTGACGGGACACGTTTTTAACAGGAGACTTTCTAGGAAATATTTACAATAGTTTGCTCCTAAAAGTCAAGCTATTCTCCTAAGGACACCACACCTTAAGGAAAAATATATCTTTTCTAGCTGAAGACAAGTGCTTTAGACAGCGATTCTTGAGGATACGTGAATTACTGGATTGGTGCCTTACCCTGAGGCTGGTTCAGTTAAAGATTTTGCTCTTATTTCCTTTTGTCCTCTCTTCCTTGTCCATCTCCCAAGGGGTCATGCCCTCTCCTGCTGTTCCCTAAAGGAAATTCTCTTTGCATTGTCAAGTTTTGCCTGTGAGCTCTGAAAAGACACAACTTTGGTCTGTGCCTTTGTAAATTCTTTCTCCTTATAGTAATTTTTTAAAAAAAGTTTCCTTTGACAAAATTATACACTCTTATTTTCAAAACTATCAAAATATAGGAAAGGCTAAAGAAGTAGAAAAAAATTATCCACAATCTCATAGCCCAGCAGCAACTGTGGTTGGAGTTAAACATTTTTGAGTATTTTACCTTTTTTTTTTTGATGTAGTTTTGTGTGAGAATGATTTAGCTTCAGTTTTCTATCCTTTCTTTTTTCTTAGCACTATATCATAAGCATTTTCCTATCCCATAAAAAATTCCATGATCTTTGATTTAATGAGTGAAGATTATTCCATTTGTAGGTACATATATATATTTTTTTAACCAGTCGCCTATTATTGTTGAACATCTTTTTATTTTTACTAAATATCTTTGAAAGTAAATTTTCACATGTATTTCTGATTATTTCTTCAGGATATACTCCTAAAAGGGCCCAAGAATGAGGTGAAAAGGCATGAGGAAAGTGCTTTCCAATTGTATTAATTTACAATCCCTCCAGCATGTATGAGAATCTTAGTTTTGAGAAACAGTTTTAATTCTCCTGGAATCCAGATTTCTGGGGCCCATGGCTTTGGGGTGACCTACCCAAGCCATTGCCCTTGAGATCTTCTTTTGAACCTTGAGCCTTGAGCAAACTGGTTTCTTGAAGTCACCTTTAAATCAAACAATAGCCTAGTAAGTAGCTTAGTAAAACCATTTTGCCTTAGGCATTGGGCTTTTTTGAAGAATTGTCTATGTGCAGTCAGTTTCAAGAAACTGAAGCTCCGGGGTCTGGAAACTGTGTTTTAGGGTAAATTGTTACGTCCACTCCTCACTTATCAATATGGTTATGTTCAAAAGACCAGGTTGTTATGAAAAAATAGGCATTAAGTAAAAATGGAGACTGACCAGATCAGATCACAAAATGGAGGATGACTACATCATTACATAACTGCCAAATTACATCATTACATAACTGCCAAACCACTGAGAATCATGGCCCAGGCAAGTTTAATATAACCTTAACCAACACATAACCTTAACCATCACAGCCAGCACTACTCTCACCTCACACCTTGATGTTCATTACTACCAGACGTATACCATTAATATGCAAAATAACCGGATAGTAGATTTTTTACTATTGTCATAAGTACAAAATGTAGGATAACAAGATAGTCAATAAGTGAGGAGTAGGTGTATTATGAAAACACTATTCTGGCCCCATTTCCATGGCAATGTTGGTAAGATGGGATATAAGAATCTTTGGAGGTTCGCTTATCTTCAGAACATTTTTGACTCCCTGGTTGAAATGTTACCCCTATTTGCAAATCATATGTTAAATAAACTTCAATCAATTTCTATTATTGACTTAATATGATTTTTGTTTTAACAGTTTTGAAAAGCTAGATCAAGAGAAACAGCTTCTCCAGTGAAATATCTAAGTAGACAGTAGTGGTACATAGCAGAGTTTTTAGATTTGAGAACAGAGGGTGAGTCCTAGAAAAAGGACCCTTAAGAGACAGGCCATTAGCCTCTGACTTGGGAGAGTTAACTGCAGATATCCACCTTTCTGTTTGTATTACACAGCTGAAGAAGCAATTATTGGCTTCTTATGTTCCCTCACCAGCCTACCAGCTTCATGTCTGAAAATATTTGTTGAATTCAAATCAGAAGTTCATTTTTACAAGGTGGAATTTTCTGAAATCTGTCTTAATATTGCTATCTAGCTCCTTGTGCTGGGTTAGGGGCAAGCTAATTTCATGAGCAGAATTAGCCAGAATGAGCTAAAGGCATTGAATGATGGAACTCGTAATTCATAAAACAAACATTATTCTGACTGGTAGTGTCTATAAATTATTCTGTCTTCAGTGCCTTTCAGTAATGGGTTTATTGCAAATGAATAAGGAGAGTTCCTTGAGGCTATAGAAGTGCTTAATAAACCTTTGGGGAAATGTATGATGATTGCCAAATGGAAAACCAACAAAATGATCTGGCCTGTTTTGCCCCAGATGATAGAGATAGGGACAACTGCAGGGGAGAAGGGTAAGGGGGAAATCAACCTTGAGGGACTGTGTACCTGGGACAGCAGAGAGGCTTTGGTATTTAAAAAGAAAATGGGGAGTCACTTGTGTATATCAGGGCTCCTTAAGGGTGATTCCTAGAGGACTAGATTGAAGACGGGAAAAGGAACAGACAGGAAAAGAAAATCATAAGGGAGCAAGGTGACCAAAAGGAAGAGCATTTCAACTCAGTTGATTCTATTTGATTTGCAATTGTATCCCACCTCCTTCTGAAAAGACAAGATAGCCCACAGATTAAAAGCCTAATGCAAAGTAAGACATTTAAGGTCTTTGACCCAAACGAGAAACTTTGCATTTTTTACGCTACCTAGAAAGTGACAATCCAGCTGACGGGATCCAAGTAGAACTTCTCTTTGCCATTACCACCGCTGTGATCACAGTTTTCAGATGCATTTGCCTTTCAGCCTCTTGGTGTTTGCAGCAAGACTTGCCCTACTCAAGATTAATACCAAATACTTGTGGATCTCATGAGTTCACAGTGGTTTCATATCCTGATACAGTCTGTAATTGGAAAAAAATAGCTTTCATCAGATTGTTGCCCAAGATGCCCATGTTCATGCAGTTAACTCTGTTTGCCAGCTCTTGTGCTGAGGATGCTCCATAACGGACCATGATCCTTATTCCAAAAGCATCAAGTGAATGTTAAGTGAGAGGTAATACACGCAGCCAGAGCCCCTTTAACTGAGTCAGTACAACCATCGCCCAGAGTATTGTCAGCTAAGGGCTCATGACTGTCTGTCTTCCCCAGAGAATTGACATTCCACTACATGGTGTTGTCCACTGCTAAAGGGAGCTTCCTAACCTGGGAAAGGAGACACCCTTACCCACACCTTGGGGCAGCCCACAACCAATAGCTGACTGATAAGGGAGTACAAAAGGCCAGGCCCCTTGTTTCAAGGGGGAGCAATTCTGCTGTGGGGTTTATGTTCCAGAGCCCACCACCACTACCCTTGTCCCCAGTAGATCAAGCCAGAACCAGTTCTTTTTACTTCCTTATGCTCCTTTCTACACTACCCACAGGTTTTCCCTGAGGAGCCCGCCCTCAATAAATTACGTGCACCTGAATCCCTGTCTCAGGCTCTGCTTCTAGATCTAAGACAGGAGGAATGATTCTATTATAGTTATTTGTGTACCTTTCCGAGCACTGGTGGCACAGCGCTTAAACTGCTCAGCTGCTAAGCAAACGGTCGGCGGTGTGAAATCACCAGCGGCTCCACAGGAGAAAGATGTGGTAGTCTGCTTCTTTACAGATTAACAGCCTTGGAAACCCTATGGGGCAGTTCTACTCTGTCTTACAGGGTCACCATGAGTTGAAATCTACTTGACAGCAGTGGGTTCGGTTTGATATATCTTTCAGTTTCTCAGAATACGTTGTAAGTTGCTTAAAAGTAAAGTCTACCTCCTCCCATCCCTCTAACCCATCTAGAGTAGAATTAAGTTATCTTCCACATTTTAGGTCCTCAAATATTAAACTAAAGTGATAATTGACACTGCAGAAGTATGTGAAGAATCAGACTTTAAAAGAGCCAAATACTACTAATAATGGTTTATTTAAAAATATATATACTTGGTCCACCTTTGGACTAGTGGGTGACCCCAATAACATATTCAAAAATCAAAAAATACCTTTACTTACACTATTCCAAAATTTCAATAGTTTCACAATTCTTGGTACATTTCCTTATTGTTTCACCACTACTAAGGGTTCAGCTGCTAACTAAAAGGTCGGCAGTTCAAATCCACCAGGCACTCCTAGGAAACCTTATGGGGCAGTTCTACTCTGTCCTATAGGGTCCCTATGAGTCGGAATCAACTCAATGGCAATGGGTTTTTTGGGAACCAACCTCTATTCTACCAAATCCTGTTTCTCTATTCAACAATGTTTTAACATTTGATAAATAAATGTACTAGTTAGTTTTGTTGGTGGTGGTGGTGGTGGTGGTAGCAATGGTAGTCTTATAAGTGAAAGAAACCAATCTGACCTAGTTTAAACAGGAAGGAAAATTTTGGAAGGCTATGACAGCATCACAAAAATTCAAAGAAGTGTTAGCCAATGGATTTCCAGAAAGGACAAAAACCAGGATAGCTTTGGGAACTCCAGCAGCAGAAGTTCACAGACCTTCTCTTTACAGAACCACCATTAATATGATTTAGTCACTCTCAGCCTCCAATTCTTGTATCACTTGGTTAAAAATACCAGACACCTAGGATAAAATACACAGTTTATGTTTCGACTCCTAAAATACCAGTTATGGCCGGAGGATACCATGAATCACCTGCTGCCTGTTGAGGGCCCATTCCAGACAAGTGGCAGTATTTATGGACAGGCAGCTTCCCTGAGGATGTCCGTCCATTATAAGGTAGCATGTTAGACATTTTAGATGATTTAGAGATTATAAGACAGCCCCAAGGGGAGTCAAAATCCAGTAGAGAGTTAAAACTCATGCTTAAATAGTTATTATCCACCAGTGTAAATAAAAATTGACAAATATTGAAAGAATAAAAGCAAAATACTTAAGGGGATCAAAAGAAGAAAAAATTATTTTTGAATGGGGTGAGCAGGGTAAAAGCTAGAATGAGCAAAGAGAATTTTAGGAGCCAGAACAGCATGAGCAAACGTGTGGATAGGCAAAGTGTGATCAGTTGGAGGTGGCTGGCTTAATGGAGCCCAGAGAACATTTTGGAGAATGGTTAGAAAACAGGTACAAAAGGCGGGACTTGAATGTCTGGTAAAGGAGCAGGGACAGAAATTATGAGATAATGGAGAGGTGGAAGGTTTCAGAGCAAAGAATGAGATGATCAAAATTGCGCTGTTGGAAGATCAATCTGCTCACAGCCATGTTCCCCAAACACTGCCGTTTAGAGAAGTAAAGTCTCAATTTCCTGTACTTTCTGGATGTTGAAGATGCTGAGGCAGCCAGTGTAAATCATTTCACCATCTTTAGGGAAGCCATGTGTGGGAAGGCTTTGCAAGCTGAGGCTTCTCAGGTTGTGCCTATGCATGCAGAGTGAAGAATTAGGGCAATTATTCAAAAAAATCTTGACGAGAAAGTTTACATTCACTTGACAAATCCAGATTGTTCATGCAAAATGGTATGCATGTGGTTTTGTCTCCCTTAATTTGGTTTGATTTAGGGTTGTTTGCGTGAGTCACCCAGATGATTGCTTCGTTTCCACCTTTCCTGGTCTCTGAAGTCACAACCCTCATGTGTCAGAGCTCTGAGGGGCAGGAGGAAGAACTTCCAGTATGTGCTGACAGTTTCTTTCCCAAACTGGACCCATTTCTCTCTCTTTCCCTGTCTATGCTTTATTTCAGAAGAGGAATTTGATGCTGGAGCTCTATTTAGATTGAGGTGCAGCCTCTTCTCTCTTTTTTTGGTCCTTGGGAGAAGTTTTGGAATTACTTCCCTTAGATAGGAAGTGAAAGTTAGTGAGAACCCGCTGAATCACACACAGCCAGCGATGGCGCCTTGATGACTGGAATGCTGCCCTTTCAGAAGATGACACTCACTCTGTAAGCACTTGGATGCTCAAGATTGTTCATTTAAATGTTTATGGATTTCCATTACATGGTATTTTCAATCGCCTCGTATGCATGCAAAAACTGGACAATGAATAAGGAAGACCAAAGAATTGATGCATTTGAATTATGGTGTTGGAGAAGAAATATTGAATATACCATGGACTGCCAGAAGAACGAACAAATCTGTCTTGGAAGAAGTACAGCCAGAATGCTCATTAGAAGCAAGGATGGTGAAACTTTGTCTCAGGTACTTTGGATATATTACGAGGTTGGACCAGTCCCTGGAGAAGGACATCATGCTTTGTAAAGTAGAGGGTCATTGAAAAAGAGGAAGACCCTCAATGAGATGTATTGACACAGTGGCTGCAACAATGGGCTCAAACACAGCAACATTTGTGAGGATGGCACAGGACTGGTCAGTGTTTCATTCTGTTGTACACAGGGTCGTTAGGAGTTGGAACTGACTTGATGGCACCTAACAACAACATTAAGGGGGAAAAACTGAAGAGGGGGAGGATGTTGGTGACTTCTGCCTTCCAATATGGATTATATACATCATTTGCCTGTATTAAAAACAAACAAACCTGTTGCCATCGAGTTCGTTCTGACTCATAGTGACCCTATAGGACAGAGCAGAACTACCCTATACAGTTTCCAAGGAAAGCCTGGTGGATTTGAACTGCAGACCTTTTGGTTAGCAGCTGAGTGCTTAACCACTGCCCCACCAGGGCTCCATTTGTCTGTGTAGTGAGTATTAATTTCCCCCTAAACATTTGAATTTAAGAACCATCATATTAGTTTTCTTAATAAACTAAAATCTAGTTCTGAGCTCCCATCACTAGAGCATTCAAGAGTTTCCATCTCTGTTGTCTTCTGGGAAGTTTGTTCTCCATTCTTTGGGTCCATGACAATCCCGTGGTGCCCAGAAAAGGAACACGGGACTAGTGCAATATGGTGTTTGGAGCACTATTATCCATCCAGGTGTCCCTATCATGCCCATATGGCTATTGTAAGGTCCTTGCTTTCAAGACGTCGCATTTTAATCTCCACCACTCAAAGATATCCCACATTTATATGCCATCTGGGACACTGTTGGTTGGACCTGGGTTTCTGTGACTCTCAGAAACACTCCAAACCATCATTCTCTTCTGAGGCTTTTCCTTCTGACTCCAAGCACCTCATTTCTACCCTTCAGTGGTCTTGAAACAAACAGATAAAAATTATTGTTTGCTTCTCCAGGTGTGTGTGTGTGTGTGAGAGAGAGAGAGAGAGTGTGTGTTTTAGGTTTGGGTAAGTAGGAAAGATTGATCAAATATTTTAGAAATGCTATTCATTTACTAGTGAGTTTGAATATACTTTATATGTTTATTGGCCATTAATATTTTATCTTTTGTAAATTATATCCTTGTCCATTTTTCTATTTAGGCATTATCTTAAAGTTTTTAACCATTTATCATCTACAATGCATATATTTCTTTTAAATGTTTTTTCTGACTTTTTTACTGTGCTTTTAGATGGTTTACAGAGAAAACTAGTTTCTTATTAAACAATTAATATGCAGATTGTTTTGTGACATTAGTTGCCAACCCCGCCATGTGTCAACACCTTCCCCTTCTCGACCTTGGGATCCCTATTTCCATTTGTCCAGCTTTCCTGTCTCCTCCTGTCTTGTTCTTGCCATTGGGCTGGTGTGCCCATTTAGTCTCATATACATGGTTGAGCTACACGTACTATTGTTTGTTTTATGGGCCTGTCTAATCTTTGGCTGAAGGGTGAACCTCAGGAGTGACTTCAATACTGAGTTAAAAGGGTATCTGGGGGCCATACTCTCGGGGTTTCTCCAGCCTCTGTCAGACTAGTAAGTCTGGTCTTTTTGTGTGTGTGTGACTTAGAATTTTGTTCTACATTCTTCTCCAGCTCTGTCCAGGACCCTGTATTGTGATCCCTGTCAGAGCAGTCAGTGGTGGTAGCCGAGCACCATCTAGATGTGCTGGACTCAATCTGGTAGAGGCTGTGGTAGTTGTGGTCCATTAGCCCTTTGGACTAATCTTTCCCTTGTGTCTTTGGTTTTCTTCATTCTCCCTTGCTCCAGATGAGGTGAGACCAGTGGAGTATCTTAGATGGCTGCTCCCAAGCTTTTAAGACCCCAGACACTACTCATCAAAGTAGGATGTAGAAGATTTTCTTTCTAAACTATGTTATGTCATTTGAGCTAGCTGTTCCCCAAGACTGTGGTCCCCAGCCCTCAGTCCAGTAATTCCGTCCCTAAGGGAGTTTGGATCTGTCTATGAAGCTTCCATGACCTTGCCTTGATCAAGTTATGCTGACTTCCCCAGTGTCGTGTACTGTCTTACCCTTCACCAAAGTTACCACTTATCTATATTGTCTAGTTAATGGTTTTTCTCTCCCCACCCCTCCCCTCCCTCGTAACCATCAACGATTGTTTCTTTCTGTGTGTAAATCTTAAGTTTTTATAATAATGGTCTCATACAGTATTTGTCCTTTTGTGATTGACTTATTTTACTCAGCATAATGCCCTCCAGATTAATCCATGTTGTGAGATGTTTCACAGATTCATCATTGGTCATTTACTGATGCATAGTATTCCATTGTGTGTATGTACCATTGTTTGTTTATCCATTCATCTGTGTATGAGCATTTAGGTTGTGTCCATTTTTTTTGCTATTGTGAATAATGCTGCAATAACATATGTCTATTCGTGTGACAGCAATAGCATATGTCTATTCGTGTGACAGCTCTTGTTTCTCTAGGATATAGTCCTAGGAGTGGGGTTCCTGGATCATATGGTATTTCTATTTCTAGCTTTCTGAGGAAGTACCTTATCATCTTCCAAAATGGTTGTACCATTTTGCATTCCCACCAGCAGTGCATAAGAGTTCCAATCTCCCTGAAGCCTCTCCAACATTTGTTATTTTCTGTTTTTTTGATTCGTACCAGTATTGTCAGGGTGAGATGGTTATCTCATGGTAGTTTTGATTTGCGTTCTCTAATGGCTAGTGATCGAGAACATTTCCTTATGTGTCTGTTAGCCACCTAAATGTCTTCTTTGGTGAGGTGTCTGTTCATATCCTTTGACCATTTTTTAACTGGATTATTGGTCTTTTTGTTGTAGAGTTGTTGGATTTTCCTATAGATTTTAGAGATTAGACTTTTGTCGGATTTGTCATAGTCAAAATTTTTTTCCTAGTCTGTAGGTTCTCTTTTTACTCTTTTGGTGAAGTCTTTTGATAAGTGTTTAATTTTTAGAAGATCCCAGTTATCTAGCTCATCTTCTGGTGTTTGTTTATTGTTAGTTATGGTTTGTATCCTGTTTATGCCAGGAAATGGAATATTCTTTCTAATTTAAATTCCAATACTTGAGGTTACATATAATATTTATTCTTTATTCTATAAGTATTTTCTTGAAGAGATATACTATTCTAACCACATTTTATTTGTTAAAAATTTTTAATTTAAATTAAAATAGTTTAAGACCCCTTTAGCTACCACCTTGAATTTTATTCCTTTTCCCTTTACTCCAAAGGCAATAACTATTGTGAGCTTAATATATGTTCATTCATATATTTTAAAATAATTTGTCATACATGTATATGAATTCAGGTACTATATAGTATTTTAGTACTTTTAAAATTTACATAAATGGTATGACACTGTGTATCACATCTTGCTTTTTGTTTTATTTATTGCCACGTTTTTAACATCTATTCATTGACAATATGCTAATCTAGATAATCTTGACTACTATATTGTTCTACATTTTATAATACATTATTTTATTCAATCTTTCCATTATTTGCAAGCATTTAAAGTGTTTTTGATTTTTTTTGCAGTTAAAAACAATGCTGCAATAAATGTCCATACATATGTTCCCTGTGAGCATGCTCAAATTTTTTTCTAGGATATATATCTAGAAGTCAAATACTGGACCATTGGATACTACATTTTCATTTTCATTGATATTGTCACATTGATCTCCAATGTAACTCTACCAATTTGACCTTTCTAACAGCAGAATATCAGAGGACCACTAACAACTCATATCCTCATCAACAGCCACTATTGTTATAGATATTTGACCACCTGGTGACTAAAAAAGAATACATTATTCTTTTAATTTACATTTCTCTGATTATTGGTAGAATTGAGTGTATTTCCATATGTTTACTGGCTGTTCAGAATTTCCTTTGCTGTGTATTTTCTCACATTCCTTGCCCACATTTATTTTGGATTATTTGGATTTTTTCCTGTTGATATCTTAAGACTTCCTCAGCTCTTCTGGATATTATTCTATCATTATATACATTGCAAAATTTCTATTGCTCTGTTACTTGGTTCTTAACTTAGAGTTGTGCTTTTCATACTGAGGATTTCAAATTTAGTGTAGTCAATTTTATTTATCCTTTTTGGAAGTGCTTATTATGTTTTAGGGAGCCCTGGTGGTGCACTGGTTAGGAGCTCGACTGTTAACCAGTCAGTCAGCAGAAGAAAGGTGTGGCAGTCTGTGTCCGTAAAGATCTACAGTCTTAGAAACCCTATGGGGCAGTTCTGCTCTGTCCTATGTGGTCTCTATGAGTCGGAATTGACTTGATGGCAGTGGGTTTGTTTTTTTGGGTATTATGTTGTAAGATATTTGTAACTACCAGAAATTCTACAGATTGTTCTCTATAAAAATTTTCATAATTATTTTTATGCTATTTTTAAAATTTATCTGAAAGTTATTTTTTGTGTTTTGTCTAACATAGGGCTCTATTTTTTCTAATAGAAAGCCAGTTTCCTTAACACCAGTAATTGAGTAGTCATCCATTGTTCATTGTCCTCATTAATTTGTGATAATGTCTCTATTATATACCAGCTCTTATATATGTATGTTGGTTCCTGAGCTGTTTATTCTATTCTCTTGATCTTTGTCTATTTTTGCATTAGTTTCACACACTTTTAATTATTATGACATTATAATAAGACTTGATATTTCATAGGGCAAGTTTCTCCTCTTTGTTATTTTTTTTTACAAAATTATTTTGGCTAGGTTTAGATTCTGCCTCTCATATTTTGTATTGCACTGACTTCAAAGATTAATTGGGGATAAAGGACACATTTAACATGTTAGTCGTCATATCAAGTAACGGAATTTATCACTTATTTATTAAAGTTTTTCTTTCATCTTTCAATAAAGTTCAGACTTCCTAATTTTTTATTAGATTTATTCCTAGTAACCTTACAGTTTTTGAATGATATTTTTTCTTCAATCACGTAGTATTGAATTTGGTAATTCCTGGTATAATAGAATGGTGATAATTTCAGTTAAATCCATTGTTTTGAATATTATAGTATACTGTCAAATCATTATAATATAAATAAATAACAATGCCTTAATTTATGGTCTTGTGTTTTCCATATTGGACCCATTTCTATTTTAAGGAGTGTACTTGACATCCATACCAGCTATGGCTGACAGAAAATGTGTTCACTATTCAGTTCTTCTTCTGATCACAAAGGAAGACTACTTATCTCAGCCTATCTTGCAGTTTGGTTGAGGCCATGTGACTCATTCTAGACAGTAGAATGTGAGTGGAAGTAATTAATGTGCGTCATTTCCAGTCCTAGCTATAAAGCCTCCTGCAAGATCCTCCTCATTCGCTTTTTCTTTCTTACTGGCTAA
Organism: Trichechus manatus latirostris; assembly: GCF_000243295.1. Classification (NCBI taxonomy): domain Eukaryota; kingdom Metazoa; phylum Chordata; class Mammalia; order Sirenia; family Trichechidae; genus Trichechus; species Trichechus manatus. The sequence continues at coordinate 2,322,324 of NW_004443967.1, read as the reverse complement.
AGAGTGAGGATCCAGCTGAGAGCTTTGAACAAGTCCAAAGAGGATGACAGAACCACAATAAAGAAAGAACCTGGGTTCTATTCATTTCTTGCAGGAGAGCTACCAAAGAAAGGAAAGCTGCCTGATCTGCATGGGACTATGACAATTTTCCTTTCTTAAACCAGTCAGATTTGGGGGTTGTTTCAGCAGCTGGTGGTAATTGTCCTAACTAACATGCTATTCTTAAAAAACAGCTTATCAGCAACAACCACTTAAATGTATATGGGTTCAATCCCTGTCCACAATTAATGACCAAAGCCTGAAGAAGAGCCATAAAACTGAATATTGAGCTTGAGTTCAGACTCTTGGAAGAGAACTGGACATGAGGACATGCTAAGGATAGGAGGGCATTCTAAGCTGTCTGGTTTGGTGGATCATTCTAGCAATGAGGAAAGGAGAATGATCTTTGCTGTTCCTCCTTCTAAAAAACCTGAACTCTTGAAGGAGATGCCATGGTCTCTGAACCATTAGATCCCTCTATGACAAGCAGAAAAAACCCTTTCACCAATATGTTATCATTGTTGTTAAGTGTTTCGAGTTGGTTGTGACTTCTAGCGACCCTATGTACAACAGAGTGAAACACTGCCTGGTCCTGTGCCATCTCACAATTGTTGCTAGCTTTGAGCCCATTGTTGCAGCCACTGTGTCAATCCATATCATTGAGGGGCTTCCTCTTTTTTGCTGACCTTCTACTTTACCAAGCAGGAAGTCCTTCTCTAGTGACCGGTCTCTCCTAATAACATGCCCAAAGTGAGATGAAGTCTCACCATCTTCCCTTCTAAGGAGCATTCTGGTTGTACTTCTTCCAAGACAGGTTTGTTCTTCTGGCAGTCCATGGTCTACTCAATATTCTTTGCCAACACCATAATTCAAAGGCATCAATTCTTCTCTGGTCTTCCTAATTCATTGTCCAGCTTTCTCATGTACATGAGGCAATTGAAAATACCATGGGTTGGGTCAGGCACACCTTAGTCCTTAAAGTGACATCTTTACTCTGTAACACTTTAAAGAGGCCATTTGCATCAAATTTGCCCAGTGCAATACATTGTTTGATTTCTTGACTGCTGCTTCCATGGGATTCATCAGTTTATTTTTATTTCATTCAGCAAACATGCACTTAGTACTTCTGTGTCATAATCTCTCTCTCTCTCACACACACGCACACACACATACACACACACACACACACACACACACACACACACATGCATCAAGCCTTCCTGAATCCCCAGGGAAGATATTCCCAGAGTATGGTTATTCTGAAACTGATTTTCTAGACTCTAGTTGTGTAATAAAGAGCACATCAGGCCCTTGAGACGTTCTTGTCTATATCAGCCAGTACCAAAGCTAATTAATACACAGGAGAGTCTTTCTTCTTTAGGAAAATATCAGCCCATTAGTGCAGATAAGAATAGTGACCTTGGTTGATTGTGCGTGTAAATTCTAGTCACATAAGTTCAAGTTGCCCATGGATGCATTTACCCTTTAATGGTCAAAATTGCTACAAGGAAGATTAGGAGGGTCGTGCTTTTCCCTATCTAAATTCCATAGGTGTAGATTTGGGTAGAAGATGAATTAAGAATTAGATGTAACCTTAGGTGGCCAATGAAGTCATGTCTCATGAGTTCATAAGATGCTTTCTTCATGCCAATTAACCTGACTTTGAAACTTGCATCACAAAGTAAGGGGCAAGGGAATGTTCGTGTCCTATAATATTCAAGCTTGGCAGCAAAACAAACTTCCTTTGGCCTACTACAGAGCATTCTGGTCAGTTCTTGGGAGGCCATTAGGGAATATACGTTGCATAAACAAGGCTGACTGATGATGAATATGTGCCTCAAAGGTGAAAGGGAACAAACTATTAACCATTTGCAAAAATTTACAGCATACCTACGTGGGTTAATATTATGCATCTTTTTTGGAAAGTAATACAGCAGTGTGTATAGTAAGAGACAGTAAGTTGTTCAAGCCTACAACCCACTAATACAAATTGCCAGAATTTATCCTGAAGAAATGATCCAGAAGCAAAAAGCTACGTGCACAATATGATAAATTTTAGTTAATTCATTTCTTCCGTGTATTCTATATAGTGTCTCTTTTATGTCAGGCATTGAACTCGGTGCTAAGATTCAATGGTGAACAAGAAAGTTGATGCTAATGGCATTCATTTCTGGAAATATGGCAGTTAAAGAGAGCCAGAAACCCTCCTCCTACAAAACAACAGAAAGTGCTACATACGTAAAAATTTTTAAAAGACTTTTAAATAAATAGATGAGCTCGCAAGAAAGATCAGAGAAAGAACAGGACTATACTCAGTGGAGGTGAGCAAGGACTGAAGCTTGTACAGCCCTGGGGGTATACCAACCCTTGTGACTGGCTTATATTTTTGGTTTCAACAACCTCATAAGCAAGAAACAGGTAATAAAACATTGGACTAGTGAAGGGCATGGAGTCAGATTGGATACCCTCCTCCTTGGACAAAGCATGAAATCACAAAGGATACATGGCAAAACCTAGTTTTAAAATAGGCAAAAAGGAGAGACTGAAGGGGAAAAAAAATTCCATTGAGAATCTATGGCCACAAGTCAGTCCTCATGAGGGGTAGAGAGCTAAAATAACACATTTGGGGCCAAAAATAAAAACGCCTTAATCTGTGCCTTGATTGGGGTTCTCTAAAGAAATCGAACAAGTAGGTCTACATATATATATGTATATATATAAACCAAAAGAGAAGAAAACACTCATTTTTCAAGCTGAAAGAACTGAAGAAAATAATTCAAGCTTCAAGTTGCAATAGTGAAGGATTCTATGGGCAAAATACTGAAAGATGCAGGAAGCATCAAAAGCAGATAGAAGGAATACACACAGTCACTGTACCAAAAAGAATCGGTCAGTGTCCAACCATTTCAGGAGGTAGCATATGATCAGGAACTGATGGTACTGAAGGAAGAAGTCCAAGCTGTACTGAAGACATTGGCGAAAAACAAGGCTCCTGGAATTGTTAGAATACCAGTTGAGATGTTTCAACAAACTGATGCAGCACTGGAAGGGCTCACTCATCTATGCCAAGAAATTTGGAAAACCGCTACCTGGCCAACCAACTGGAAGAGATCCATATTTATGCCTATTCCAAAGAAAGGTGATGCAACTGAATGGGGAAATCATCAAAGGATATCATTAATATCACACACAAGTAAAATTTTGCTGAAGATAATTAAAAAATGGATGCAGTGACTTCCGGCAAAATGATGCTCTAGGCAGAAGCACGATGCTGTCCCTCCACAGCAAAGATCTGAAAAAATAAGCCGAACAGAGAAAACAACAATCCTGAAACCCTGAAACATCAAACGAAGAAATAAAGAACTCAGCCAAGCACCAAATGGAGTGAGAAAACTGACAGAGAATGGACAGCAAGGAGACATTCATGCAGAGGTCCCCTACCAGCGAACGCAGCGCAGATCTGCCATCTTGGACTCCTATTGGAGACCAGCAAACAGAGGGTATGAGAAAGCAGCTTCACGGAGCTTCCAGCGGGTGACAAAACAACTGGTAATTTGTGATATACGCTTTCCCACCCCCACCCTTCTTCACCCCCCCTCGGCCTCCTCTGCTTCCTGCGGCCACAATCTCTTGACCAGGAAACACCCGCTGCTTGGATTCCACACACCCGAATGGGCCGGCTTTCTGAGTGCCATTTGTTGGCCACTGGTGTTGCTTTTTTCCACTTCTTTTGATTTCTTCCTTACCTCTCACCACCTCCCCCTCCTTTCACTCAAATACCTGGCTCCGTGCGCCATCTTTCCTTCTTCCTGAGGGGCTGCGGAGTTCCATTCGATGTGGAGCTGCTTCCCAATCTGGGCTACTGTGCTGGTGGGATCCCGGGGCTTTTGTTCGTTTGTTCGTTTTGAATTGTTTGTTTGCTTTTCCTTTTCTTGAGTTGGGAGCCCTTTCTGGCCAGGCAGAGCTGCGTGGCAAGGAACTGCCCTTCAGCTTTCACAGACGTGCAGAGGGATCACTGAGAGCATTTCTTTTTTCGTTGGTTTTTTTTTTTTGTTTGTTTTTTGGGGGGGCCTATCTTGTTCTTTTTTTTTTTTAATTTGTTTTGTTTTCTTTTCCCTCTTTTTCCCTTTTTGTCGTTCTTCATTACTCAGTTTCTTGTCTCTCTATATCTTCCTTCTCTTTCTGATCCCTGAATACCAGGCATTGTATACCTCTATGCCTTCTAGCCAGGCTATACTGCAACACCTCAGAGCGACTTCCCCAGACCTCATAGCTGCACCAGTGGGATCCCTGGGAA
>NW_004443967.1:2299048-2315311 GCF_000243295.1 Trichechus manatus latirostris | reverse complement strand
TAAATGTTAAATGAGAAACTATTTTGTTCTGTAAGCCTTCATCTTAAGTGAGAATAACAGCACAATTGGAAGAGCGTAGTCTATGTCACCGAACTGTGCATGTAGAAGTTTTTGAAATGGTGTATCTTTGGCTCTGTGTATTTTCACCAAAAAAAAAAAAGGTTGAGAAATTAGAGGGTTGACATGTTGTGGGGTTGTTAACTAATGTCATAAAACAATATGTGTACTACTGTTTCATGAGAAACTGTTTGTTCTGTAAGCCTTCACCTGCAGTACAATTAAAAAAAAAAAAAAAAACGGATGCAGTAGTACATGGACTGGTAACTGCCAGAAATTCAAGCCAGATTTAGAAGAGGATGTGGAACAAGGTATATCATTGCTTACGTCAGATGGATTCTGGCTGAAAGCAGAGAATACTAGAAGGATGATTACTTGTGTTTTATTGACTATGCAAAGGCATTCGACTGTTGATCATAACAAATTATGGATAACATCGTGAAGAATGGGAATTCCAGGACGCTTAATTGCGCTCATCAGGAACCTGTACATAGATCAAGAGGTAGTCATTCAAACAGAACAAGGGAATAGTGTGTGGTTTAAAGTCAGTAAAGGTGTGGGTTAGGGTTGTATCCTTTCACTATACTGATTCAATCTGTATGCTGAGCAAATAATCTGAGAAGCTGAACTATATGAAGAAAAACAGGGCATCAGCATTGGAGGAAGACTCATTAACAACCTGCATTATATAGGTAGCACAACTTTGCTTGCTGAAAGTGAAGAGGACTTGAAGTACTTACTGATGAAGATCAAAGACTACAGCCTTCAGTATGGATTATACCTCAACATTAAGAAAACAAAAACTCTCACAACTGCACCAATAAGCAACATCATGATAAACAGAGAAAATATTGAAGTCGTCAAGGATTTCATTTTACTTGGATCCACAATCAATGTCCATGGAAGCAGCAGTCAAGAAATCAAACAACATATTGCATTGGGCAAATCTGCTGCAAAACATCTCTTTAAAGTGTTAAAAAGCAAAGATGTCACTTTAAGGACTAAGATGCGCCTGACCCAAGCCATGGTGTTTTCAATTACCTCCTATGCATTCACAAGCTGGACAAAGAATAAGTAAGATCGAATAAGAATTGACATCTTTGAGTTGTGGTGTTGGCTGAGAATATTGAATATTCCATGGACTGACAAAAGAATGAACAGGTCTGTCTTGCAAGAAGTACAGCCAGAGTGCTCCTTCGAAGCAAGGATGGCGAGACTTTGTCTCACACACTTTGGACATGTTGTCAGGAGGGACAATTCCCTGGAGAAGGACATCAAGCTTGGTAAAATAGAGAGTCATCGAGAAAGAAGAAGACCCTCAACGAGATGGACTGACACCGTGACTGCAACAATGGCCTCAAACATTGCATTGATTGCGAGGATGGTGCAGGATTGGGCAATGTTTTGTTCTGTTGTACATAGGGTCGCTATGAGTTGGAACAACCGTACTGGCACCTAACAACAACAACAAAGATATATATAGTCGTTATATGTAAAAAATATATATATACAGATATATATGATTTGACATAGATATGCATACATACATATACACACACACGGATTTCTTCAAGAAATTGGCTCACACGATTGTGAGGGGTTGGCAAATCCAAAGTGGATAGGTTAAGCACAGGCTGGAGACTCCTATATGCTTTCGTCCCAAAAATTGTAGGTCAGGTGACAAGAAGAGTAAAGAGTAAGTGTTCTAGCAAAATCCCTATTTATATTCTGTAGGCAGAACACATCCTGTGGAGACACCCTTTTTGCTCTTAAAGACTTCAACTGATTGAGGCCCATCCACATTATGGAAGATAATCTGCTTTATTTTAGGCCAACTGATTTAATCCCATGCAATTACTTTATAATAGCAACTAGACTAGTGTTTTACCAAGCAACTGGGCACCATAGCCTAGGCAAGTTGGTACATAAAATTAGTCTTTACAACCTGAGAATTTTACTTTAAAATGGAAAAGAGTAGTATTGTCCCTTGGCATCCGGCAGAAGTAAATGCAAATATTCCCTAGAGGAACTTAGCATCCATGAAGTCCTTTAAGAATTCCTGCAAGTAGAATTCCAAGAATATAAAGTAAAAAGAAAAAAAAAAATCTGGAAAAAAATCTAAATATCCAGAAATTGGGAAAGGATATATAGCAGATGGGACATAAATATTATAGTCTATATGGGCAAGTATAAAAAATGTCATTAAGAAGACTTTATAGAAAACTCAAAAAATCTTTATTATTATGGTGAAAAAAATTCAGAACACAAGATCATACTTTACCACTTACACTGTAATTATCAGTTTATAAAATATGTATGAATGGAGATAGAGAGGGGTATAATATACCAAAAAGAACATTGTGTTAGGACAGTCAAGAATGGTTGAGCTTTATTTTCTTTTTTGCAAAAATGTGGTTTAATATCTTGTCATTTAAAATTTATTAAAAATAAAATGAACAGAGGGAAAATATAAGTAACTTCAATGTACACCGGGAATGATTTTTTTTGCTCAATATTGCAGCTACTGTGCCTGGTATGTAGTAGGGATTGAATAAATATTTATCAAATGAATGGAAGACGGACATTGTTCTGAGATGTTCTAGAAAAAGTGCTAATATTATCCTAATGCCAGCAACAAAGCTTCAGGTGGGGTCAGAAGTGGACTACCACACCAATTCTGTAGCAGGTAGCTCAAACTGAATTGCTGGAGAGTTGTCAGGATGGACTGAGATATTTGACCTTGTGCACCCAAGGCAGATCTACTAGAAAGAGAGGGAAACACTTTTAAAACGGGCCTAAAAATTAAGGAAGAATTGGAAGCAAGGTTTGTTTTTTCTTGAGGGAAGAGGTTATGGAAGGGGTATTACCTTTGTTATTTCTTTTAAAAATTTAGAATATTCTTAAATAAATATAGAACAGTTTTAAGAGAATATGTTTAAATGAGGAAGAAACAAATCCCCAAACTTAAACTTTATTTTGTGAGTTCTTTTTCAATTTTTTTCTTCATATATATATATGTGTGTGTGTGTGTGTGTATACTCACTCATAATCAATGGGTATATATCATTTTTTACTCAACTTTTCCCATTTGATTTCCTAATACTCCTCCAATATTTTAAAACCCAATCTTCATTTAACCAGATACATAGTATGCCACCACCACACATTTGTCAGTTTGTCATACTGTGGGGGCTTGCGTGTTGCTGTGATGCTGGAAGCTATGCCACTGGTATTCAAATACTAGAAGGGTCACCATGGTGGACAGGTTTCAGATGAGCTTCTAGACTAAGACAGACTAGGAAGAAGGACATGGTGGTCTACTTCCAAAAAAATTAGCCAGTGAAAACCTTATGAATAGCGGTGGAACATTGTCTGATACAGTGCTGGAAGATGAGCTCCTCACGTTGAAAGGCACTCAAAACATGACTGGGGAAGAGCTGATTCCTCAAAGTAGAGTCAACCTTAGTGAAGTGGATGGAGTCAAGCTTTTGGGACCTTCATCTGCTGGTGTGGCATGACTCAAAATGAGAAGAAACAGCTGCAAACATCCATTAATACTCGGAACATGGAATATACAAATTATGAACCTAGGACAATTGGAAATCATCAAAAATGAAATGCATAAACATTGATATCCTAGGCGTTAGTGAGCTGAAATGGATTGGTATTGGCCATTTTGAGTCGGGCAACCATATGGTCTACTATGCTGGGAATGACAAATTGAAGAGGAATGGCATCACGTTCATTGTTACAAAGAACATTTTAAGGTCTATGCTGAAGTACAATGTTGTCAGTGATAGGATAATATCAATACATCTACAAGGAAGACCAGTTAATACAACTATTATTCAACTACCAAGGCCCAAGATGAAGAAATTGAAGATTTTTACCAACTTCTGGGGCCTGAAATTGATCAAACATGCAATCAAGATGCATTGATAATTACTGGCTATTGGAATGCAAAAGTCAGAAACAATGATGAAGTGTTGGTAGTTGGAAAATATGGCCTTGGTAATAGAAATGACGCTGGAGATCACATGACAGAATTTTGCATTACATCTTCATTGCAAATACCTTTTTTCAACAACATAAACGGCGAGTATACACGCCGACCTCACCAGATGGACTACACAGGAATTGAATTGACTACATCTGTGGAAAGAGATGATGGAAAAGCTCAATATTATCAGTCAGAACAAGGCCAGGGGCTGACTGTGGAAGAGACCACCAGTTGCTCATATGTAAGTTCAAGCTGAAGTTGAAGAAAATTAGAAAAAGTCCATGAGAGCCGAAGTACGACCTTGAGTATATCTCATCTGAATTTAGAGACCATCTCAAGAGTAGATTTGACACATTGAACACTAATCACCCAAGACCAGATGAGTTGTGGAATGACATTAAGGACATCATACATGAAGAAAGCAATAAGTCATTAAAAAGACAGGAAAGAAAAAAGACCAAAATGAATGCCAGAAGAGACTCTGAAACTTGCTCTTGTACATTGAGTAGCTAAAGCAAAAGGAAGAAATGATGAAGTAAAAGAACTGAAGATTTCAAAGGGCAGCTCTAGAAGACAAATTATATTATAATGAAATGTGCAAAGACCTGGAGATAGAAAACCAAAAGGTAAGAACATGCTTAGCATTTCTCAAACTGAAAGAACTGAAGAAAAAATTCAAGCCTCGAGTTCAGTATTGAAGGATTCTACTGGAAAAATACTAAATGACAGAGGAAGCATCAAAAGAGGATGTAAGGAATACAATGTCACTCACTGTACCAAAAAGAATTGGTTGACATTCAACCATTTCAGGAGGTAGCATATGATCAGGAATCCATAGCAATGAAAGAAGAGGTCTGAGCTGCACTCAAGGCATTGGCAAAAAACAAGGCTCCAGGAATTGACGGATTACCAGTTGAGATGTTTCAGCAAACCAATGCAGGGCTGGAAGTGCTCCCTTGTCTATACTACGAAATTTGGAAGACAGCTGCATGGTCAACCGACTGGAAGAGATCCATGTTTGTACCCATTCCAAAGAAAGCTGATCCAGCAGAAAGCAGAAATTAATGAACAATATCATTAATGTCACACACAAGTAAAACTTTGCTGAAGATCATTCACAAGTGGTTGCAGCGGTACATCAACATGGAACTGACAGAAATTCAAGCCAGATTCAGAAGAGGACATGGAACAAGGGATATCATTGCTGATGTCAGATAAATCCTGGCTGAAAGCAGAGAATACCATAAAGATGTTTACCTGTGTTTTATTGTCTATGCAATGAATCGTAACAAATTATGGATAACATTGGGAAGAATGAGAATTCCCGAACACTTCATTGTGCTCATGCAGAACCTGTACTTAGACCAAGAGGCAGTCCTTCAAACAGAACAAAGGGATACTGCGTGGTTTAAAGTCAAGAAAGGTGTGCATTAGGGTTGTATCATTTCACTTTACTTATTCAATCTGCATGCTGAGCAAACAATCCGAGAAGGTAGACTACGTGAAGAAGAACAGGGCATCAGGATTGGAGGGAGACTCCAAAAGAATAATCGGAAAAAAATAAGTTGTATTGAAGATTCCTTGCTAGAACAGAGTGGGCTCAATCACTCAGTCAAGATATTAGGATGAGATTGTCATTCTGTGCATTTGTGAGCTCTAATGGCTCAGTAGTTAAGATCGACTGCTACCCGAAAGATTGGTGGTTTGAAACCACCAGCAGCTCTGCAGGAGAAAGATGTGGCAGTCCGATTCATAGAGGCTTACAGCCTCAGAAAGCCTATGGGGTCGCTATGAGTCAGAATCAACTTGATGGCAGTGTTTTTTTTTTGAATTGTATAGCTAAAATCCAACAAAATCATTTAGGGGTGGGCAAAGAAAGCAAAATAATAGCAGCAATAATCCTTCATGTTGTTATCTCGTTTGATTGTCATAAAATATGGACTGATGATCTTATACCCATTTTACCAGTGAGGAAACTGAGGCTCACTGAGATTAAACAGCTTTCCCAAAGTCACTCAGAGGGTTGATTTCAGCTAGAATTTAACTTCCTCACCAGTATGTTGAGTTAGCCATATGTGGAAATTCCAGTACCTGTGGATTTTTTTCAGTAGGAAGTTAAGAGGGGTTAGAGAGGAGGCATTCCCTGCCTGGGATCAAATCAAGTTTTACTACTCTCTAGCCATATGAGTTTGATCAAACCCTATAAACATTCTGACCTTCAGTTTCTTGAACTAGAAAATGGGAATGATAACAGTACTTGCTTCATAAAGTTGTTGTAAAGAGTAAATGAAACGATGCATGTAAGATTTATGCAGTGCCTATAATAGCAACATTTAATAAATTTATGGGATATTCCCACAGTCCAGGTTCTTTGAAGTTGGGGAGCAAGTTAACCTGATTAACCATCATCAATCCTTTTCTTCAAGGCAACGTAACTCTGTATGTACCTTGGAGTTTTTCAGTTACAGTTTCTAGATCTTGAGCTTGTAAATTTTGCATCTCTAGCACTTGTCTTCCTTTTGCCCTAGCAGTACTCTCATTAAAGAGTAGCTTAACTCTTCAGGGAAGCTACAGCTTTGGAGCTACAGATATGTGTTGCTCTGACCATTGTTTTAATTATTTATTTTAAATCTCAATAAGATTTCATTGCTCCTTACAAGCTATCATTTCTGCCTTGTCTATGCTCTCCAGACCCTTTATTGTGTTATGTTATCCTGTGATTGGGAACTGAGTTTCAAGACATGAGTCATAAAGGCAAAATTGTATCGATGCATTCTTTAATATTCCAAGCTTATTGCTCTGTTTTGGTTAATCATATACTTTGTTTTACAGAGTTCCAATGAAGGATTGTCTACACAGATAACATTGGAGAAGTGAACTTGGAATAACCATTAACTATGTTTACATTGTATGGTTGAGGAGAGCATTGATTTTAAAATGAAAGAAAATAGACTATTTCTGCATATGGTCTATGTTTACATGGCTTTGTACCTATAATTCAGAAAAAAATTTCCAGTGAAAAAGCAGTGATTATTTATTCAAGTAACTGTATTTTTGTAAACCTTTAATATATTGGGGAACAGAGTGAACTGGATACTTGAAGAACTCTCTCTTTGAATTTAGAAGTTTAGTGTTAAAGCTGTCTGCTTTATCATCCACATTTTCATTTGTAATTGAGTTGACTGGATACTTTCAAAAATGGCACGTTAAAGTTGGAATTTGAGAGAAAATGAACAATCATTTATTCTTTAATTCATACACTTCTTTCTTCCCATCTTCTTCTCACTGACTTGAAGTAACTTTGCATTCCTGTTACTCCACTGAAATATCTCAAGTTCAAGGTTAACTGTTTCCTACATGTGAAAATCAATGGTTAAGTCTCTGACCTTATCTTACTTGACTTCCCAGCAGCATTTGACATAGTTGACCATTTCTTTTCTCAGTTTCATGATACCACTTTTACCTATTTTTTCTCTTATTTTTTACTAGTCACTCTTTAGTCTACTTTTCTGGCTACCCAAATTGTTTGCTGGCTACCAGACTTCCAAACATCGGTGTCCAAGGTCTCTGCTGAGGTTGTCTTCTCTATTTACGCTCACTTCCTAGGTGATCTCACCTCATCTCCTGGCTTTAAATACTACATGTGCTGTTAACTCTCAAAATTCTGTTTTTAACTCAGATCTCTCCATATAAGCCCTAGGCTCATAGATTGAAGAGCCCACTCGATTTCTCTAATTAGTATGTACAAATAAAATTTCTGATGTTGCCAGCAGATTTACTACCCTATAAGCCTACCATCTCACAAAATGATGCTGCTGTTCATATAATTGCTTATACCCCAAACAGGAATCATCCTACATCTGCATTTATATTTAATGTGATTATCAATATAAAAAACCAAACCCATTGCCATCAAATCGATTCAATGGTGTAGATTTAAATCTACCATCTGGCTATTCATTTTCTATTTATCCCAACCATTCTTTGTTCCCCTTTTGCTCAGTTTTTCTGCTTTATCTTGAATTAATTATTTTTTATGATTTTGTTTTACCGCCCTTGCTGCTTTGTTAACTATAAGTTTTTGTTTTCTTAGGTTAGTGGTTGCTTTTACATCTACAGTGTACATCTTTAACTTAGCACAGTCTACCTTCAAGAGCTATTATACCACTTCACATATAAAAACCTTAGGATAGTATCCTGGACATTATGTTAGAAGACTCAGGCTCTTATTTAGATCTTCTATTTCAACAAGCTGTAAATAACCCTGCTTAAGTTGAGCATGCAGGTCCTGGCCGACTTTTGTCATCTGTGGTTCCAATGGCAATTTAGTTTTCAGTGCTTTTGTGGTACTATTTTGGTGTACTTGGTTTTTCTAGTGCCAGCAGGGCCCCTTCTAGTCTTTAATGGTTCCACCTGCAGGGAAGGAAGGCACTTTCTCTGGCCATGTACCCTGGAGACTTTAGACAAGGAAAGGGAGGGGAAGGGAGTTCTCAGCCTTTAGGGATGGAGAGTACTTTCCTGGGTCAAGCTATTTATTGTTGAAAGGACTCCCGTTTGATCCAGGGGAGGATTATGCCTATTTGGGATGTCTTCTTCTGGTGGGCTGGAATTGGGAGATTCAGGCCTGAGTCATATTCTGCCACTAGATAGGGATCCGTTAGATGCTGGAATGCTGTGTTCTTCCTCCAGACCTGGGGTACCACCAGACCTGCTACTTCTTTTCAGCTTTGGAGTTCTCCTATGATTTTCTGTTGAGTTATTTCCAGGGTTTATAGTTGTATTTAGGAGCCATAGTGGCCCAAGAATTAAGCACTCGGCTGCTAACTAAAAGGTTGGTGGTTCAAACCCACCCAGCGGCTCTGTGGGAGAAACCCCTGGCAATCTGCTCCTGTAAAGATTATAGCCAGAAAACCCTATGGGGGAAGTTCTACTGTATCACATGGGGTCACTATGAGTTGGAATTGACTTGATAGCACCTAACAATAACAATAGTTGTTTTAATAAGGAGGAGCAGCAACAGTCAATCCTATGCCATCTTGTAGAAACCAGAGGTCATGCATTTACTTTTTAAAAAGTAATTTCTGTTATTTACATGAATTTTGAGTTGTAGGTGAAATATGCACTTGAGCTCAGTCTTCCATCTTCCACACCATAGTTGAAGTGTTTTCTAATGCATTATTTTCACACTGGAGTAGCTTGAGAGCAAATAATTGCACCCTTGCATGATGCTTTAAAGAATATTTGTTACTTCTTTCAAGTACAAGGGGGAGACCTCTGTGAGTATCTAACCGTGACCTATTGAGAAGCTGAAGTGTAGAAAAGTATAAATAATGGAGAAAGTTTGAAAAGAAATAAGAATTTCCTGGGAATTAATAAGGGAATGTTGTCTTTTTTTTGGGAGTTTTTTTATTTTCTTCACATCTTAATGGTGTCATTCAAATATATCTGCGGCTTCACTAGTAGGAGTGTAAGCTATGATATGATCTCTTTTTCTTTCCTTGGCATAGAATACCTTAATCATTTTATTTAAATGTTGTACATATTTTTTCTTAATTATCCAGCGTTGGTGGCAATGCTATTTCTTGTTAGTTTAGCTAGCAATGTTTAATTTTGCTAAACCAAGTGGAATTATCAACAAATTCCTGTTCACAATAATCAATGTACATTTTTTTTTAATCACTCCCTAGGCACTAATTAGGTATAAAATATCTCACCTGACAGCCACCAACACATATGGTTCTCATTTTTAATTTCAACTCTATGGGACTGCCTCATCTGTCACTGTTTGGAATCTGATCAGGAGAAAGGAACTTCAAGGGTTGTTAATAAAATCACTTATGAATTTATGAAATAAATAGTTACATGGATCTCATTTGGAAAAGCAGCATGCCACTTTCAAGTGGTAAACTTTAATTAGCACAAATAAATTTTATATAAATCAGTTAACAAACATGTAAGTGCCTCTTATGTGCCCTGCATTCTGATGTTGTTGTTGTTAGTTGTTATCGAGTCAGTCCCAACTCATAGCGACCCTACAGGACAGAGTAGAACTGCCCCATAGGGTTTCCAAGGAGCAGCTGGTAGATATGCTACCAGGGTTCCTGCATTTTTGATAGGCTGTGGGAAATGTATATAAGCCAGGATACCTTCCATGACTGACAGCCTGGATCTGGAGATAGAAGTGCCCGTGTGAAATGATTAATTGGGAATCTGGGGCACTGATCATCAGTAAAGAACAAACCCAGGGAAGGGAAATAACAAGTAAGTGTTGGCTGGAATAGTCAAGAAAGGCTTTTTAGAATAGGAAACACATGGACTTAATTTGAAAGAAGATGAACTTTGGAATGGCACAAATGAAACCAAAAAAAATAAAATAAAATAAAAACCCAAGAGAAGGATGACAGACCAGACCTGGAGGTGGGAGGGAATCTGGCCAATGCATCCTAAATGAAGGAGTGTATCATGTGCCAGGAAGTAATGGAAGCTTAGGGAAGAGATGGGAATGGATCATTAGGGCAAGACATGTGAGGATCTTCCTGGTGTCCTGAAAGAAAACAATGGCCATGTTTATCTCTGGGAATGTGAGTTCTTTGGTAACAAGAATTGACTTTTTGGTTCTATATATCCAGCATCTGGCTCTCAAAACATCTGTGAAATGAATGGATAAATAAAGAATAATGCAGAATCTAAGCTTAGTCGTTTCTTCAGCTCATGGATCCAACTTTCATGGTCCATCCTCACCCTCTCCTTCTCCTCAGCTTTCTTCTCCAAACGTTCCAATTCTTTTCCCTTGAGCCTGGCCTTCCTCACAATTACACTGTACTAAATATGAAAGCTACTTTTAAGTGAGACAATCTTACTTATGTTAAGTTTTATTATTATTTTTTGAGTCAAAAATTCCCTTCTACAATTCTAAAGTAGATTCCTCTTTTTCTTCTTTCTGACTGATTTCCATGATGGTTTCCTTTTTTATTTCATTGTTTTATGGTAAATGCTTGCTCTGAAAACCCAGGCCTGAAATAGATTTTTTTTTAAATCTATAAAAATCACAGTGTTTTTACTTTGACTGTTAGGTGAACAATGTAATTACTGACATGTCCTTTCTGGGTCTTGTTCATCAGAATTATTTGGGCCTTCAAAAACTTTTAGTTGGGGGCAAAAGAAGCTCTTTTTTTTTTTTTTTTAAATAACCCATGAAAACTAAAATCTCCTTCAGGTTAGGGACAAAACATGATTTATCTTCCTGACCCTGCAGCCCACCAGGCACCAAGTACTTGCTTGGTGAAGTTTACCAAGTTGAATTCTTTCATTTCCTTTGCAAAACTTTTTTCTCCCAGCAACACTGCTGTATGAGTTGATTGGCTCAATATTGCGTGTTGATAAGTCTTGTCTTGGAATAGCTGTTTTTTTCTTGAGCAAAGTTACCTCCTGGCTAGTTCTATCTACCTACAAGAGTAGTTGATTTACTCAGTTTAGTCAACTCAGTTAAATTAGCTGTTTGAATTTAGTGTGAGCAAAACACTTATCAAACGGCAACATTTAGATCCAGCTATGAACAGAGGGCTGAGTCCAAGAGAGTAGTGATGCACCTCCTATTTCTATGGGGAAATAACATAACGCTGTGGAATATGTAAGCCACCATCAGAGCATTATTAACAACAACCATTGATATGGGGTAAACCTAATATTCAGTCTTAATTTGAAATAATTGCTTTCAACAAACTTACTTTATACCTAACCACATAAGCTCAGCTTGTTTCATTTTCTGTTTCCGTAGGAGCAAATAAATTAATGTAATTGTCTGAGCATGGCACAAATAATTTCTTCGGCGTATTGTTTAACCATCTGAGAATGGAAAACTTGCCAAATTGAAGGACAAAATTCTCCCACCAACTTTGAATGTTATAATTTTGGTGCCACATAAGCCATGTATCATTATTACTTTTGGAGATATTTGGGAATTTTAGCCTTGCTCCATTAGCTTGACCTTAGAGCTGTGCATAGAATATTTGCATTTTATTTCTCTTGAATCTCGTCATCAGATGACTTTTCTATGGTGTTGATTATCAAGTAATGCACGTACAAAAAAAAAAGTGAGGACTATTTTTCTCAACAAAATAACAGAGGAATGTCCAGCATACTGATAAAGCTTTTCAAATTGACTTAAAACCAAAAACCAGTTGCTATACAGTCAACTCCTACTCATGGTGACCCCTTGTGTGTTACAGTAGAACTCTATTCCATAGGGTTTTCAATGGCTGATTTTTCAGAAGTAGATTGCTGTGCCTTTCTTCTGAGGTGCCTATGGAACATGAACCTCCAACTTTTTGGTTAGCAGCCGATTGTGTTAACCATTTGCACCATGCAGGGGCTCTTCAAATTGACTTAGTAGCATAAATAAATGCCTCTCTAAGTTTCAAATAAAAATTCAAGTCAAAGAGACACTGGGTGTGCCTAAGCTACTGCTATGCATACCCATGGACAAAGAGCGTTTCAGAATCTGCTTCCTGATCTGTGAATCTTGTACAGGCTTGCAAGCAAGAAACAATTGCCTTGGGGTATGAGAACCCCCAGGAAGCCTTGTGCTATCTTCAAAGGCATCAAGTTGGAGAAGGAGCAGTGTCATGACTACTTTTAATATTTTTTATAAAAATCAAGTGTGACAATACTAAATCTTCATGACCAGAAACTGCATCTGAAGTGGTTAAGAGTGCAGGCTCTGAGGGCACAGTGCTTGGGTGTGAAACCCTGGCTTACCCCCTAGTTAACTGTGGGAATGTGGGCAAGTTACTTAACCATGCCAAATGTCAGTTGCCTGTTCTAGAACATAGGAAACTAGGGTTGTAGGAGGATTAAATTGAAAGTGTTTACCAAACTATTGTTGGTTGAATGCTTGCAAGTATTCAACCAACACTAGTAATTACTATTAGTATTTAAACAGAGTATGTTTATTAGTTTTCGAGGGCTGCCCTAACAAAGTACCGTGAATTGAGTGGCTTAAAACAACAGAAATTAATTTTTTCCGGTTCTGGAGGCTAGAAGTCCAAAATCAAGGTGCTGGCAGGGCCACACTCCCTCTGGAGGCTCTAGGGAAGGATCCTCCCTTGCTCTTCCTGTCTTTTGGTGGTGACCAGCATCCTTTGTGTTCCTTGGCTTGCAGCTGCGTCATTCCGATCTCTACGTCTCTTGTCACCTGGTCTTCCACTCTTTGTGTGCATATCTGTGTCTTTACATGGCCTTCCTATAAGGTCATCAGTTGTTGGCTTTAGGGCCCACTTTAATGCCATGTGGAAAACCTTGGTGGCGTAGTGGTTAAGAGCTATGGCTACTAACCAAAAGGTCTGCAGTTCAAATCCACCAGGCACTCCTTGGAAACCCTATGAGGCAGTTCTACTCTGTCCTATAGGGTCGCTCTGAGTTGGAATCTACTCGACAGCAACGGGTTTGGTTTTGGGTTAATGCCATGTGACTTCATCTTAACTAATTATCTTCAAAGACCCTATTCCCAAATAAGGTCATTTACTGAGGTTCCAGAAGGACATGAATTTTAGGGAGACACTATTCAACCCACTACAGACTGTCACGTTTATATACTGTTCCCTGGAATTCTATCAGCTCTGTGTAACAACACTTTTAATCTCATTCTGATCAGAAACTGTGACTAGCAATTTAAAGATGACTTTAATTAAAATGGGATAATTAATTCATGTCTTAATAAGTGTTATGTGTTTGATGAGATGTGTCAAAACAAAATATTCAAAAAAGAAAGTGACAGAAGCAAAAAGAAATAAAAGGGGGGGGGGGATCCTTGGTGGTGAGAAAGTTGGGAATTTCCAGGGCAGACACCAAGTACAGTGAAGTGTATGGAATGAGGGAGAAGTGTGGGGACAGGAGGAATGGGGTGATCATCATCTGTGGCCTCATCTCTTGCCATGCTGTCCCCTCAGTCTCTGCTCTTCTGACACTCTGGCCCTCTTTCAGTTCTTCTAACACATCATCTTTCCCCTCTCGCCTATAAAACTTCTTCATCGGGCTAATCCATCTCATCCTTTAGGTATCGGTGAAAACATCACTTCCTTCCGCAAACCTCCATGATGCCCTGGACTAGGCCAGCTCTCATCTCTAAATTCTTCCGTAGCACTGGGTACGTGATCCGTTATCCATGTTGTTGTATCCATTTGTTCATATTTACCTTCCCTGCTAGATGGTAAGCTCCATGAGAAGAGGCTGCGTCTGATGCCGCAATTCACCTAACAGGTCCTAGCACATAGATGGTACTCAATAATTACAGGCTGGCTCATTGGTGGGGAAAGGAAACTCAAGGTCCTTCCATATTCTTCCCCATCCACCTGCTCCTATCTCCCTTGGTGGCAACAGTGCTGAGAAAAATGCTTATATCCTAGAGGGCGGAAACAAATGACATTATCCAGCAATTAATGGACAAGATTTTCCATTTTATTATTTTCCATGTTTTCCTCTTCTATTAATACCATAAACCTATCAATGGCCTCAGGATTTCCCATTCGTAGCACAGAGGGGCTCCCCTACTGGGTTCCAACAGCACTGGAAGCTATGGGAGAGAGCAGCTACTGTGAACTCTGGGCTCAAGGGAAGGACCCAGGGATTTGGAAAATCTCCAAGGGCATTCATTCAACAATAATATGGTAATAATAATAACAGCTAGCACCTATTAAGTGCTTATCTTGAGCCATCTCATTTAACCCTCACCACAGCCTTATGAAGTAAGCACTATTATTACCCCCTTCTACAGATAAGAAAACTGTGGGACAGTGCAGCAAAGCAACTCTCCCAAAGTTACAAACATTGCAAGTTGTAAGGCCATGATTTGAACCTGGACTCTTAATCACTATGTGATCTTGTATCTTACGGGCTTGTCTAGGTAATTATATGCCAAGCATGTGACTAGATTCCAAAAGAGCCAAATCTCAGACCCTGGCCTTGGGGAGCCTGCAGTTGGGTGGGGAATTAGGGGCAAAAAATCAAACAAGTGCTGTTCTAAAGACAGAGCTAGTGGATGTATTGGGGACAGGGTGGATGAGGAACCCCCAGGAGGGAACATGTCCTACTACCTGGGAGGAAAAGTCACTTGGTGTACATTTTAATCCAATTTGTACCCTGCACAACCACAGGCATTCAGACAAGGGTTTGTAGTACTTGGACAATTTATGTTCCAGAGACACCCTAGAGACAGATTAATCCTCAGGCTCCCTGGGATTTTTTTTTTTTTCCCTTGGCCTACTGCGGTCAGCTTCTCCCCAGACAAAGGGAATATTTCTTGCACTTAAAAGGGAAGAAAACAGACTCCAGCTTTGGAAGCATATGGTGTAATTTTAACTTATTAGACCATTATTAATGTGCAGGAGCACATTTCCAAAATGTTCCTCTAGGCCTGAGAACCAAAGAAAAATTACTCTATTAACCTGCTTAGTAGTTTGCTGTCTAAATGTGGCTAATTTGTACATTTGTGGTTTAACATTTTCAAAGACTCTTAAAAAGGAGATATTCATTACCTACTCATGGCTAAATACATTTAGTGCTGGTCTTCTTTGTTCCTTGTTTTGGATTCCGAGAATGTTTTGTATACAACCCTGTGGTGTGTCTTGGTGGTACCATCAGAATAACTGTTGTTCTTTTGTTTCCTCTTTGGGCTCACTCAAACACAGGTGGATTAATGGACATCCATGATAACTTTAGATTTTATAGTTCGGAAACTAAAAATTTTGATTGATTGGCTATTGGTTGACCAAGCAATATGGAATAATGAATAGAGTGTGAGAAGATATAGATTTGAGCTACTAACTGTTACTAGCTGCTAGTGAACTCAACAAATATTTATTGAGCATCTGCTATGCACTAGGCACTGAGCTAAGCTCTAGAAATACAAAAGTGTGTAAGACAATATGGCCCCTGGCTTTTATGGAACTTCCACTATATGGGAAAGACTTTAATTTTTTTTTTATTGTACTTTAGATGAAGGTTTACAGAACAGTTTCTCATTCAACAGTCAGTACACATATTGTTTTATGACATTGGTTAACAATCCCACGACATGTCAACACTCTCCCTTCTTGACTTGGAGGACCTTTTTTTTTGTGAAAATACGCATAGCCAAACTTACCCCATTTCAAAAATTTCTACATGTACAATTCAGTGACATCAATTACATTCTTCCAGTTGTGCTGCTA
>NW_004443967.1:2234259-2298200 GCF_000243295.1 Trichechus manatus latirostris | reverse complement strand
ATCCTTTGCCCATTTTTTAACTGAATTATTTGTCTTTTTGTTGTAGAGGTGTTGGATTTTCTTGTAGATTTTAGAGATTAGACCTTTGTCTGACTTGTAATGTCCAAAAATTTTTTCCCAGTCTGTAGGTTCTCTTTTTACTCTTTTGGTGAAGTCTTTTGATGAGCGTAAGTGTTTCATTTTTATAAGATCCTAGAAATCTAGCTTATCTTCTGGGGTTTGTGTGTTGTTGGTTATGGTTTGTATCCTGTTAATGCTGTGCATTAGGGCCTCTAGCATTGGTCCTATTTTTTCTTCTATGAACTTCATAGTTTTGGGCTTTATATTTAGGTCTTTGATCCATTTTGAATTAGTTTTTGTGTATGGTGTGAGGTATGGGTCCTGTTTCATTTTTTTTGCAGATGGACATCCAGTTTTGGCAGCATCATTTGTTAAAAAGACCATCTTTTCCCCCATTTGATGGACTTTGGGCCTTTGTCAAAGATCAGGTGACCGTAGGTGGAAGGATTTACATCTGGGTTCTTGATTCTGTTCTTTTGGTTAATGTATCTGTCATTGTACCAGTACCAGGCTGTTTTGACTACCATAGCTGTGTAGTAGGTTCTGAGGTCAGGTAGTGCGAGTCCTCCTACTTTCTTCTTCTTCTTCAGTAGAGCTTTACTTATTCGGGGCTTCTTCCCTTCCCATATAAAGTTAATGATTAGTTTTTCCATCTCTTTAAAGAATGTTGTTGGTATTTGGATCAGGATTGCATTGTATTTGTAAATTGCTTGAGGTAGAATTGTCATTTTCACTATGTTGAGTCTATCCATGAGCATGGTATGTTTTTCCATTTATGTAGATCCCTTTGGGTTTCTTGCAGTAGTGTTTTGTAGTCTTCTTTGTATTAGTCTTTTACATCCCTGGTTAGATTTATTCCGAAGTATTTAATTTTTTTAGAAACTATTATAAATGGTATTGTTTTCCTGATTTCCTTTTCATTGTTCTCTTTATTGGTGTATAGGAATCCAACTGATGTTTATCCTGTATCCTGCTACTCTGCTGAACCTTTCTATTAGTTCCAGTAGTTTTCTCATGGAAGGACTTTAATATTTTGAGGAATAATAAACGATCAACCTGGTTTTAGTGTAAAGAAATGATTGGAAGTGGCACATGATGAAGTTATAGAGGAAATGAGGGGGGACAAAGGGGTGCTTTCAGACCACAATAAAGGCTTTGCAGTCTATTCTACATGCAGTTAGGAAGAAGGTGGGTGGCACAAAAGGTTAAGCAGCCCAGCTGCTAACCTAAAGGTTGGTGGTTCAAATCTACCCTAAGATGTCTCAGAAGAAAGGCCTGGTGATCTACTTCCAAAATATCACAGCCATTAAAAACTCTATGGAGCACCATTCTACTCTGATACACATGGGGGTTCCATGAGTTGGGATCAATTCAGTGGCAACTGGTTTTTTGTTTTGTTTTGGTTTTGGTTTTTGTCAACAAAATGGATTGTTCTAGTTGAGACTCTGCTGGTTGTAAGTAACAGTAACCCACATGAGCCAGCTCAAGTAAACAGGGTTTATTTTCAGGTTTATCAGTTTGCTTATTGGTCCAGTTGTGAGGGTTTTTTGTTTTCTTTATGCTGAGATATAATCCATACTATAGTCTTTGATCTTCATCAGTAAGTGCTTCAAGTCTTCTTCAGTTTCAGCAAGCAAGGTTGGGTCATCTGCATATCACAGATTGTTAATTAGTGTTAAAGTTGTCAAGGATTTCATTTTACTGAGATCCATAATCAACACCCATGGAAGCAGAAGTCAAAAGATCTAATGACATATTGCATTGGGAAAATCAGCTGCAGTGTTAAAAAGCAAAGATGTCACTTTGAGGTCTAAGGTGCCCCTGACCCAACCCATGGTATTTTCAATCACCTGATACGTATGTGAAAGCTGGACAATGAATATGGAAGACTGAAGAAGAATTGATGCTTTTGAATTATGGTGTTGACAAAGAATATCAAATATACCAAGGGCTGCCAGAAGAACAAATAAATCTGTCTTGGAAGATGTATAGCCAGAATGCTCCTTAGAAGCAAGAATGTGAGACTTCGACTCACTTACTTTTGACATGTTATCAAGAGGGACAAGTCCCTGGAGAAGGACATTATGCTTGGTAAAGTAGGGAGTCAGCAAAAAAGAGGAAGACCTCAACCAGATAGATTGACACAGTGGCTACAACAATCAAACACAGAACGATTGTGAGGATGGCGCAGGACCCGACAACCTTTTATTCTGTTATACGTAAGGTCACCATGAGTTGGAAACGACGACGGCACCTACAACAACAACAACATCACAGTTTAGTGTCTTAGTTTCCCAATTTCAACTTCCTTAGAGTGAAATCAAGTAAGTTTTAGCTCATCTCCTTTTGGGTGGAGTCTTTCACACAAGGCTTTGTCATAGGGCCTGTAATGGGCTATCTAGGTCAGTTGTCCATCCCTGACCAAGGCAATTATGGCTGGCAGGATGGGGTCACGTGGTACAACCATCACCTTTGACCCTCAATGGTTGGGGAAAGTAAGGCATAACAAGCTATCTCATTAGTTAATGTTGTAGATACGTGAAAACTTTGCCTTGTCAACCCTGTGTAGCTTTAAAGGGTCAAATGAGATATTTTCAAGAACAAAATAAAATAAATTATTTTTTAAAAATTAATTAATTGTTAATATGTAAAAGTAACGAGACTGTGACGGTCTGGTGGTAGAGGTTAGTAAATTTTTTCCCTCACTGTCAGACTGCTCTAAGTAATGTACTAATATATATAAGAAAATGTATTAAAGCACCCAAGAAGTCTGAGGAATAATGCAGAGAGAAAATCATTCCAATCGTTTAAGCATTATCTCCCAAGACCAGCTCTCTTAATGATCCTGAATACAGGTGGTTAATGTGACAATTAACTCTCCAAATTCTAGTTGGAATTAATTTGATGATCCTTTCAGAAACCTGTAATATCATTTTGGGTAAGAATGATAAGAGTGGGAATAACGAAAATGTGACAGTGACTGGAATACGCCTTACAAAAGGGAGGATGAGAAGTTCACATTGGTAAAGAGATTCATGTAATTCTTTTTTTAATGAATGATACTGCACCCAGCAAGTAGATGTGGTAGCCATTATTCTGTTAAGGCAGATGATTCTAGGGATTGAATTACCTGTTCAGAGTGGGAAATCATCAGAATACATCCTTTATGAGAACATCTCTAAGATTTGTTTTTAAATGATCAAATCAAAGAGAAGAAATTGGAAGCAGAGTTTATGTGACCCAGAGTGTCCTGGATGTTAAAGGTTCTTCTGGTAAAACTGAGGTAGGAACACGGAGCAGTTTGATAGGTGACTCCTGAGCATTCTTATTTTACTCGCTTGTTTGAGTCCTACTCTCTTACGAGTCCAGTGCAATGTCATGAAAAGAAAGCATGAGCAACAAAACTGGGTTCAAATCCCACAGGCCTCTTATTTATGGGACCTTGTTCAAGCAACTGAACCTCAATCACTTCCACGTATATGGCAGGAAGTTAGCAGGCCTTCCTACATTGTCTTGTAATTTTGGCTGAGGTCCAGAAGCTTCCTAGCTTTAGTTCCTACAAAGGATATTTTAAAATGAAGCCCCAGACCATTTATATAGAATTTGCTAGGGGTAATTTAAAAAATATCATAGTCTATCACCTGCTTCAAGTGTAATAAAAGGAGATGGAAGGGAAACAGAATTTCATTGAAGAGGGAGATAGAGGAGTGTGCTTCCCCCACATCAAGCCCACCACTTGTAGAAGGGGGTACATTTCCAAGAGGGGATATTAACCTCCCTGGAAGTTACTGAGCTGGGGTTCCAAATGCCACTGAGACACTAGAGTCCAAAGTGGGGAGAGAGTCTTCACCTGATGCCCATTATCTCCTTCAAGTCACCTCCTCAGTGAGGCCTTCCCAGACTATTTAATTTTTCAGTTTTCTTTCAGGATCCCTGTCTCCCTCCCCTGCTTTATTTTTCTCCATAGTATCTATCACCTTCTAATTTATTATGTAATTATTAGTCATTTTCTTAATTATCTGTCTTCTGCCACTAGAATATAAATTGCATGTGGACGGGTCCTTGCTTTGGTTATTGCTGTCATGCCGGTACTCTGAACACTGTCTGGCAAGTGGATGAAACTCAATCAATTTCCGAAGTAAATTCAATTGTGTCCTTTGGAGTTTGAAGGATGCAGGGTGCCTAGCTCTCTGAAGGGGACAATTTCTGGAGAGGATCTGAGGACAGGGTGAGTAGAGAAGGCTGCCGTGGGAGGAGGAAGGATAAGAACATGGGCTAAGTGTGTGCTGAAGGTGGTAGTGCACTAAGGATGCCACAGGAGGGGGCCCATCAACCTCCAGGAGGACAGCCTGCAGGGCAAGTGTGCAGTCAGAGCAGGGCCCGAGGAGGTGAGATCACAACCAGAAGAAGGGGCATCCCAGGTCCAACAAACAGAACAAGACGACAAGAAGTGATGTCACAAGGATGATTCTCTGAGCCAGCATTGGGCATCTGCCACAAACGGGGGGCCCCCAAAGCCAGGTCAAAACTGCACCAGTCAGGAGAGACCTTTCCTGTCCCTCTTTCTCCTCTTCTCTGCTCCAATTCTGGAGGAAAGGGAGCAAGACAAGTGAGCAGGAATGAGAGGTGGAAGAGCGAGGCAGGGAAACAGTGAGGATGCTGAGTTCACCACCGCCTTCCCATTGGAGGTTTCCAAACCTGAGTCTAACTCAAGTTCAGGGTAGGGAGGAGTTTTAAATCTATTGAGAGAGTTACATTTGATATTAGTTTAGCTTAATTAGTAAAGAATGTCTGCCTTGAGCATTGTGCTCTTTTAAAGTTGACAACAGCAGCTTGAAAGGTTACGTAGAAAGCTTAAGGGGCAGTGAGTTTATGTTGATTGAGGAGGAATGATTTGGAAAAGGAGGGTGAGAACGATTGCACAACTTGAAGAATGCAATCAATGTCGTTGAATTGTACATGTAGAAGTTGTTGAATTGGTGTGTGCTTTCTAGTGTATATTTTCAACAACAAAATAAAATAAATTATTTTTAAAGATAAGTCTGTTAATATGTAAAAGTGATGAGAAAAGATGAGGGATCAGCTCGAGATTTTATTGAGGGATAATTCCATGGGAGTGGGTTTAAAGGGCAATGAGAAGAGAAAAAAATAATTTTGTTTCTGTTTGTACCTCCTGAGTCAGCGCTTCCAATAAGCTTGGTGCATGTGAAATCAGTGACTTAAAACGTATAAATTGCCCAGCACACTACCTGGCACATAGTACGCCTTCAATACATGTCTGTGGTTGGTCATCCCGTGGAGCCTTCAGGAAATGTTCCCAATGAGACTCCTGCTCTCTGCCTCATTTCGCTACTCAATTTGCATATTTACGCGTTTTCTGGGCTCTCCCATGGAAATTTCTCTGATATCTCCCGTTACTTTGCCCAAAGTAGAGACTATGGATTTGTCTTCCTTCATGTTCTCATGATTCCTAGTAATAATAATGATGATTTTCAAGGCAGCTAAAATTATGGAGGATTTATTAAAATACCAGGCACCCCTCTAAGCACTTTGCATGCATTATCTTATTTAATCCCCACCACAACTCTAAGAGGTAGCTATAGACAGTGAAATGAGGCTTTCCAGAGGCTGTAGAGGATCCCTGGTGGCACAGTGGTTAAGTACTTGGCTGCTAACTGAAAGGTTGGCAGTTCAAACCCACTAGGTGCTCTGCGGGAGAAAGATGTGGCAGTCTGCTTCCCTAAAGATTTACAGCCTTAGAAACCCTATGGGGGAGTTCTGTTGTGTCCTATAGGGTGGCTGTGAGTCAGAATTAACTAGATGGGCAATGGGTTTTTTATCGGTAGAGGCTGTAGAATCTGCCAGAGCTCACTCCGCTAGTGTCAGATGTGGTGTTTGAACACATGTCTGTCTGTTTTCACAGATCAGGCAAAACGACCAGCAAAACAAACTAGCTGAGGCTCCCACCGCCACCTGTTAGGGGAAGCACACACACTTCAGGAACACACTTCACTCTCTACTGCACACCTTGTCCAAAGAGTCATTTCCTTTGTGGGAGTGGGAGGGTTAATACAGTTCCCCTCACTGTGCTCCCTGCATGAAAGGTATATTTTGTAATCTCATCACGCGTCTGCAAGATGAAACCAGCTTTCTTGGTTCACCAGGTAAAATCAATGCTTCAGCTCAAAATCCTTGAGCCTCAATTATTGAAGGCAGTGGTCCAAGCAGAAAGACTGGTTGTCTAGGCCAAAATATTAGCAAGAATCCCATTGTCTGTTTCTAATTAAGTGTATCTCCAGGTCCTCTGCCACATTTTTCCTACTTGCGTAAGTGTTTATGCAATAATGAATCAGCAGGCAGGGGCCAGTTGCTTGCTTTTGCGTAGACCTGAAAACCTCCACTATCTGATGTCCCCAGAAGCAAGCCAGGGCCCTGTGACTGATGGCCACCAGGTTGGTAACTCCTATAGGTGAGCAGATTGCATAGCTTAGCTGGTTGAATGCTGGGCTTCATAGAACTCCACAGCCCTCAGGTATTATGTTGTATATAACCCTCTTCCTACAATCTCACCGCTACATCTTCCCAATTAGTGCCTGCTGAATTAATAATTTAATAATTAATAAATTATTAATAAATTAATAATTTATACTCAAGTGTATAAACTCTCCCAGAGAATGAGAAAGTACTGCTGGAGAAATATTTCCATGGCTCTAACTGTGGGGCCGGCATTTTCTTGCTCTGAGTGTTGCATTTTACCCAGCTGATAAGAGGACTTCTTTTATTATTTGGCCAGTTGTAGGTGTGTGGGATTTTTATCAGCACTCCATTTGTGAGTAAAGTGCTTCCCTTGAACACAGGTGCGCTAATACATATCGCGGGCACATTCTCCAGGGAGAACATGAATCACAATTCAGATTTTTATTTGCTTATTATTTACAGATCAGCTCATGTTGTTAGGGAGACGCTGAATCGCAGTCTGATTAGAAACCTCTCTGCCAGTATAGGGGACTCTCTATTCAAATCCTTCTTTGGCCCAAGGCATGCAGATTAAATTTGGTTTCCTGAACTACTGTTTGTTGCTCATCCCTTCCTGCCTAAAATCAGGATACTCATAAGGCGACAGAAAGAGGCCTGGCGATATATACTGATGGCTTTGGCTGCAAAATGGGGATGATGTAGCCGTTGGCCCTATCTTGGTATTTGCACCCATTGCTGTGGTGATTAGAAACAGAAAGTTGCTAATCCTCCGGAAATGACCTCTGTTAGGTTTCCCATCATCCAAGTAACTATTTAGAATACAGCTACATTTCAGAGAAAGCACATGGGGAATTTTCTCTGGATTTCTGCAAGCATCATATCTCAATCCCTTTCAAAACTCCTTTCAGATCTAGCTGTTGTGACTATTCCGTGGTTGTACATATTTAATTAATTTACACTGTCTGGCCTCGTTCTCAATGCATTCATGATATTTACTCTCTTAGGCAACTCTTGGTTAATGACATCAATGGCAGGATCAGGGCATGCTGGCAGGAATGCTGGCCTTGGCTAATAATGAGAGCTCCCGTTTGCTGAGCTCCCTCACCCCCGTCTGTGGCACATAGAGCAAGGCTCTTAAGTATGTTCCATCTGTTCCTTATCACAGCCAGGCCACGTGTGTATGATCATCCACAATTGGTTGAGAAAGACACAGAGACTCAGATTTTGCAAACTGCATTACCAGAGTCAGACTGGAGCAAAGGGACAGAGCTAGAACTCCAATCTGCGTTTGTCCCTTCACGTATCACTATGAAGTTATTCCCTGTTGGATCCCAGAAGGATTTCTTACTCTGTACGTCTCACTTTTTTCATCTGTACAACTGAGAAAATAATACCTGTGCAGTTTATTTTTCTGGCGCGACATGGAAAGCAATTGAAATAATGTAAGAGAAACTGCTGTGTAAGTCCTAGAGTGCTATACCTATGAGAAGCAGTAGTATAATGGAAGCAGAAGAGGCACACGTAATCCCCAAACAGGGTAGAGTCGAGAGCCTTTAAGGCTGACCAAAGCAGGTAGACCAGTTGGGAGATATAACAATACCCAGGCAACTAAACATTATTTTCTCCTTCCACATGTAGTTCTGCCTATATCCCAGCTTGAAATAAAACTTTTTTCTTGCCTCTGTGTCATGCATAGCATAGGGAATAAACATTTTAGGGTTTATGCTCTTGTAGTCAGTTGTGCCAGAGACCTTTTGGCTACTTCCCTCTGGGTTTCTCGTTCCACATACACAAGCAAAGGTTTCTTTAATATTCCATTTGTGTAACTGGACTAACTCGTCCTTGAATTTTTTGTAATAAATAAATAAAGATCAGGGTTTGGGGTACTTTATGTCCCTCCCCCACACATGCACAAAAATTAAGTCATAATCAGCTCATGATTTTCAAACTGTTATTTAGAAGAACATCATTACTGCCCACCCCCATGTCATCAGAATCCATAAAGCATGAACATTCTGCATAATTCCCTGCTTAACTCTATCACTTCTCTAATCACATTTCTTGTTCACATATTCATCAGGGCACTGAGCAGAGCTCTGACCTGTGATTTGCTCACTAACTTTCCAGCTTTTGAATTTTTGAAACAAACGGTAATACTGGGAGAACGATTAAGGAGGCAGAACTGGCATGGCTTCATGCAGGCCACTCTTGTTGGATTTCTGTGACTGTTTGTGGCACAATCCCCCCAAACTTATAAATGAGACAATAAATAGTTTTGATGGGAATCAAGAGTAGACATGAGCTGTGGTATATTTGAGAAGAATTCATCTCTTGGGAGAGAATGGGATTCATCTCTAGAACCACTTCCTCCTTCTAGTAGTTTTGCTACCCCCAGCCTAGGTTGACTACAATGGAGTGGGCATTAGGTGGGGTATCAAGAAAAATTTAAATGTTACAAATAAATAAATTGCACAATGAAAAGAGATGCATAATTCTAATATAGAAGAAATTTTAGAATACTAACATTGGAAAAATATGCCAATACATTTGAAAAATAAGATGAAGTAGACAATTTCCTGAAAGAAATTAATTACCAACTAAAAAAACCAGTTGCCATCAAGTTGATTCTGAAGGTGACCCCGTTTGTGTAAGAGCAGAACTGTGCTCCATAGCGTTTCCAATGGCTGATTTTTAGGGAAGTAATTCACCAGGCCTTTCTTCCAAGATGCCTTTGGGTGGACTCAGACCTCCAACTTTGCTGTTAGCAGTGGAGCATGTTAACCAGTTATACCACCCAAGGACTCCAATTACCAACTAAATCAGGGATAAATAAAAAACCTGAATAAACATATAAATAGTAATAACATTTATATGGAGGGTGACTCCAAAGCTTCTCTACAGCATTCACATGCAACACCTTACTCAAAGAGCTTGTGCACAAGAAAGTTACACAGCATGGTCCCTGTTCCCAAGGAACTGACAGTCTGAGAGATAGGGTACATGGTATCAATATCCTAACTTGAAAGGTATGACATTGATTGGAATGGTCTCCTCGTAAACCTAGGAGTACATCTCAGCAGCAATAATAAATGTAGCAGTAATGTCCATGATGATCAGAGTAGGTATCAATTATTGAGCACTTACTGTGATTCAGGCATTTTAGATGCATTAACTTATTTCATTTATTACTCACATCAATCTAGAAGATAGGTAATATCCTTATTTTACAGATGGAGAACTGATGCTAAAAGAGATTAAAGAATTTGCCGAAGGCCTTCAAGCTAATGATTGGTAGGTCTGGGCCCACGTATAAACCCAACTTAAAGTTTTTGGCTGGGAGATAGTTCTGATTTAGGGGCAAAGCTCTCTTTAAGATGCAAGAAGGCAGAGCAGAACACACCAAATAAAAGGTTTGAGCTGGGGTAGCTGAAATAAAATGCATTTAATCAGTTTTTGTGACTGAGAAATTTCTCTATTAATTTTACTATTTCTATTATGTAGAAATATTTCTGTTATGCTGTTACACCTGAAAGTAATTCCATTTAAATGTGATTACAATGACCTTTTGCACAGGGCACTGAGTAAAATGGTGCTCTCCCTCCCCGCCCCAGTGTGTTATTAATATAGACTTTATTGCTTTCCTCTAGGTTTTTGTCACTAGGCCTTTACAGTGTCTCATCAGCTGGATTATAAATTCTTAAATGTACCTTTGACTAATAGTTAACTAATTTTCAGTGTATGTTCCATGAATACAGGAGGTGTGAACTGTCCATCACAGTGCCTGACACCAAACCTGGCACATAGTAGGTGCACAGTAAATGTGGAATGAATGTGACTCAATGCCTAGCACGGTACTAAGCTCAATAAATAGCAGTCAACATGTTTTCTCATGACTGTAAGAGACTAAAGTCCCAAATACAAGAGAAGACCTGACTTTTCCCCAAGAAGGCTGTCCATATATCACTATCCCCATCACTTAGTTGGCTTCTCCAAAGATAGAGCTATCTACAGAAAGTACAGACAAGCTCCAGCATTATGATTGAGGGACTAAGGAAATTGGCTGAGAGGGACCCAAGAGGAAATTAAGTTCATGAAGACAAAAGAGAGAGGAGAGAGACTGTTGATTTTTTCAGCATTTGATAACATTTCTTTGTGGTTTTGCATCCCACTAGATTGCAAACTCCTTAAAGATAGGGGCCATGCTATTAGTTCAACACCTTGCCTTAAGGATGTACTGAGTAAATGTTTAGAAACTAAACATGAAGTGAAAACATCCACCCATTATTTTCTGGGCACCCAACCTGGGCGGGGCTGGTCTATCATTGCCCGTGCCATCAAGGTGATTGCTTATTAAGGAGCTAATTGGTTAGTGTGTATGGGAATTGGTTGTAAATACTGAAAGACAGAAATTTTGGGTGGAAGAAAGATTTGAACAAAAAACTTTAAAACCAAAAATGGTAGTGAAATTTTGGCAGATAGGTCAAATAAGGACTCCAAGCAGCCATACCTCCTGGATTCCAGAATGATAATCTACCAAGTTATTGAGTCTTCTGCCCCCCTCCCCTTCTCCTGTCTGATTGTCTTCTTCCTTTTTACCTCCAGGGCACTATGGGGCCTAATGGATAGTTAAACATTTTGAGATTCTTGGAAAAAGAATCCTAGCATTTTTAAACGCCTTTTTTTTTTTATTCCAAGAACAAGACAAAATTGTAAATGAGATTTTGATACAGGCATCAAAATAAGATGCAAAAATAAAAATAGGAGGAAGGATGAAAGGTGGAAGAAACAGAGTTAGAAGGCATCTCTTCAGAAGAGTAACTTAATTCAAAGCAAAACTGGGTGGTAGTAATGAGTGAGAAAGACCATATTTTGGTGGTTCTGAGGTACTTAACCAGGTAAAGTAAATTTACTTTTTTAATTCTTTAAAGTTCTCCTTCTCTTTTCCCCAGACCTTTTCTTCTCTCTCTCTCTCTCTCTCTCTCACACACACACCATCCTAACCCAGACCATATTAAGACCCTTACAGACCCTAAGTACTACAAAGATGATTGTGCAGGGCCATATTTTTAGAAATTAAAAACAGTACTAAGTGACAAAATATAAAATTAGTTTTTCAAATTTTACTAAATGTGTATGTAGGCCAATAGGAAGATATCTTTTTTCTAGCCTTTCGTAACTTTTCCTGTTTTTGGTACTCCTGCCGTACTGATACCCTAAGCACGCGCTCAGTTGGCCAACTGGGTATCCCCCCAGCAATGTACTCTCTCCCATCACACAAATTTTCCAGGACAGAAACAAGAATCAAGGTTAACAGTATGACCCAAGGAATCCTTTTCTGTGTTCTTCTCCCACCCCCCAACCCCTTTTCTACTTGACTTATGAAGTCATCCCTTCCTTTACTTAATTTGCTGATAGGTTCATCTCTTTTGTCTACATCGCATTTTATTTTCCTGTCATGTTTAAAGCAAATTGAAAATTCTCTGTATTTCAAAAGATAGATAAACTTGGTGCCCTAAGAACTGGGTTATTGCCTTACTTGAAAGATGTATTTTGTGCCTCCCATAAAAAGCTGTCTTCGAAAACACAAGGATAAAATCCCTCTTTCAGTCAGCCTTTTTCTCCTTGCAGTATTCTTGGAGCATACATAGATCCGGTATCCTTTTGCTGAGTTTATGTGCATACGCATGACTAAAACACATTTGGTTTTAGTTGAACACCATCTAATGAAGTTCTATGCAATTAGGAGTAAAGTGTGGGTAAAGGCTTGTTCTATACTAGTAGATTTCAAAATGTCAAAAAAGAAAAACTCAGAGGCGGGGCCAAGATGAAGGAGTAGTCAGATGCTTCCGGTGGACCCTCTTACAACAAAGACCCAAGAAAACAAGTGATTCAATTATATATGGCAATCTGGAGTCCTGAACATCAAAGGCAGAGTTGAGGAACTGGACTGAGTGACAGGAGGAGGGAGAGACAGTTTGGAAGCAGCAAGGAGTTGCCAGACCTGACCCGGGGAGAGCCTGAGCCTTTCAGGCCTGAGCAGCTCGCGGGTGAGTGGTAAGGCAGGCAAGCAGCAGTGCTCAGGAGGCACATTTTCCACACCAGAAGAGACCCAGCGCCAGAGAGTCTACATGGCCACCCAGAACCAGTGAGAAGCAGCCCTCACTGGTGAAAGATAAGTACATGCGTACCCCTTAGGGAAAAACCTGTCTCCCATTTACCTCCTAGCTCCCTAGTCTGCACTGGGTCCCGGACCGACTTCAGCAATTGCCGAGTCCCCTGGGCCGGAAGTAGGATCTGTCACACACCCAGAGACATTCTCCCTGCCTTGGAGAGTGAACAAATTAACAAACAGGGGACTCTCTGGCACTCGGTCTCCCACCAACCAGTCAGGATGGTATCCTCTTGGCTTGCTGGGTGGAGGGTGAGCCAGTACCAAATCCCACGTTACTGCCCGTTTTCTCGGACCACTGTCAGTGCCACTTGTGTCAGTGCAGGTCCTCTGAGAAGCAGATGCCAAGAAGGGATTAAGCATGCCAAGATTTTGTTATGGGCAATGCCTGAGAGAGAGAGAACCAGGAAGGAGCCAGAGAGAACTGGGAGAGCTCTTTAGACCACTGTCAAAAACAAATCCATACTTTGGTAAGGAGACTTCATTCAAAGGGATTATTGCAATAAGGAGAGGGGAACTATTCCATTAAAGGGAGGGAACTATTGCAATAGTGAGAACACTCCGATCATGAGATGTGCAAGAGCCTCAAAGATCAGACACAAAAGGCCTTTTCTTTTATAGGGAAAAGTAAACAAGGCTAGAAAGAACTGGATATCAGAGAGTGAGATGAGCAGATGGCTTGACGGGACAGTTGATCAGGGAATGTTCCTCCTTGAGGTCAGCTGATTATCAGGAAGGGCCATTAAGAAGAGATTCTGTTCCCAATGCTCAAGGGTGGGCCAAATTCAAGTGCTTGTAGGAAGGAGAGAAGCCTGACTAAATTGGGTCAACTCAAGGTAGCATTTTTTCCAGATTGGTCAGTGGAGACAAACAGCCGAATCATTTATGGTACAAAGAATGGGACTTTAGAGAGTCTGTGACTGGCCTTATCACAGGTAAGTAAGGGGTCATCTGTGAGTCTTTCCTAAGTCACATTAAGAAGGGTGTTTTGTTTTTTATTGTGGTAAATACATAGGTAACAAAACATTTTCCATTTCTACAATCTTCACATGTGTAGTTTAGTGACATTAAATGTGTTCATAATGTTGTTCAACCATCACCATTAACCATCCCTGAATTGTTTTCATCACCCTTAATAGAAGCTCTGTCCCTTAAACATTGTGTCTTCCTTTCCCTCTACCTCCCAACCTACTGCAAGGGTGTTCTGGTGTTTGTTTCTTTGTTTTTAAGAAAGTTGTTTCCAGGAATACAAAAGGTTGGGAGTTGAATTTCTTAGCCATTGCTGTTTTCTAGGAATATGGGGCTCAGGTAAAGTTCAACATTGTCACCGTAATGTAAGTCTGACCCCGAGTGAACAAGAGAGATGATCCAACCAAATGCAGAAGCATCCTAGCCTTGTTCAGCAAAACCAGTAGGGAGTCCTTGAGTAAAAACTGTCTGACAAAGGAAATCCCCCCATCCCTAGTCTTTCAGGAATGAATCTGCCTTAGTATCCCCATAAGGACTTAGTTATTGGTGGGAGTAATCTGTGGAAGTTGTGGCCTCGCTGCACATGCGGAGATGGATTTCAGAGCGCAGCACCTACGACCCTTCATCAACTATGCTTCTTATAGTAGAAGGCCTGCAAGGCGCATGCTTATGTTTCTGGAGCTGGGATGCTTACTACTGGTTTATAGGCACAGGCTTATAAGACCAGCTTTTCCAAAGACTATTTTCATTGGAGGTGCCTCACCCTCAATAAGGTCAGATACCTGGAAAATGGGAAGCTGAGAACTCCTGGTAGACAGACACAGTCTTCTCTCAGGTGTACCCCCATCAACAAGGCATGGTTTGCCGTGCCTTTCTGCTTCCTCCATTACAATGGAACTCACTAAAATAACATTGAAGAGCAGTCATTTACCACCAGCATAGTATACATTACAAAGAAATAATGCTTTCCAAAAACAAAAAAGAAAAAAACTTGTTGCTGTCGAGTCCAACTCACAGCGATCCTATAGGACAGAGTTGAACTGCTCCATAGGGTTTCCAAGGAGCGGCTGGTAGATTCAAACTGCCAACCTTTTGGTTAGCAGCTCAGCTCTTTAACCACTGCGCAACCAGGGCTCTGAAACCCCATTGCAATCGAGTCGATTCTGACTCATAGCAACCCTATAGGACAGAGTAGAACTACCCCATATGGTTTCTAAGTAGCGGCTGGTAGATTTGAACTGCTGACCTTTTGATTAGCAACCATAGCTCACTGTGGCTCTTAGCTGCTGAGCCACCAGGGCTCCCAAAATATCAAACCCATTGCCATCGAGTCAGTTCTGACTCATAGCAACCAACTACTGCCTACAGGCCAAATCCAGTCCTCTCCTGATTTTTTGTAAATAAAATTTTATTGAGGCACATCCACACCCATTTATTTATGTATTATTGCCTATGGCTGCTTTCCTGTGTCAAAGAGAAAAATTGATAGCTGATATCTTGCTTTGATTTTGGGGTTTTTTTACTCACTGTCTTGGTCATCTAGTGCTGCTCCAACAGAAATGCCACAAGTGGATGGCTTTGCAAACAGAAATTTATTCTCTCACAGTCCAGTAGGCTACAAGTCCAAATTCAGGGCATCAGCTCCAGGGGAACGCTTTCTGCATCGGCTCTGGAGGAAAGTCCACGTCATCATTCTTCCTTTGGTCTGGGAGCTTCTCTGCACAGGAACCTCAGGTCCAAAGGATGCACTTTGCTCCCAGCACTGCTTTCTTGGTGGTATGAGGTTCCCATGTATCTCTGCTCGCTTCTCTCTTTTATATCTCAAAAGAGATTGCGTTAAGACACTAATCTTGTCAACCTCATCAGTATAACCTCATCACAGTGATAGAATTTACAACACATGAGGAGATCACATATAATCTCATCATAGTGGTAGAGTTTACAACACATAAGGACATCACATCAGATAACACAATCATACAATACTGGGAATCAGGACCTAGCCAAGTTGCTACACACATTTTTGGGGGGACACAGTTCAATCCATGACACTCACAAAACCGAATATTCACTTTAAAGAAATCCCTGACCAAAATTAATCCACCAGCGGCTTTTCTTTCACCCAAAGTTGCAAATCTTTTCTTTCCTGTTGGAAGCCAAAATCAAACCAAACCCCTTGCCATCGAGTCCATTCCGACTCGTAGTGACCCTATAGTTCAAATTTCGTTGAGTTTTTATTATTGTTAACACCTGCTACAATAACAGAGTTGAGTAGTTGTGACAACAACTGTATGGCTACAAAGTCTGAAAATATCTGCCGACCATTGCTTCAGAGCAAGATTAAGAAACTATAAAACCATCTCATATTTCTATCACCGGTTCCTGATTTCAGTGCCTTTACATATATTATTGGATTCTTGTAATAATTATGAACCGCTTTGTTATAATTTGATGCTTTTTCATTAATCTTGAATGCTAGTGCTTAATCAAGTTCTACTTCTCCCTCCAGTTCATCAGACTCTGTTTCACAGGTGCTCAGGAAATAGGCAAAACACTGAATTTTGGGAGCCTCACTGTGTAAAACCCTTGTCGTAGGTTCTTGCTAGAGTTTATTATTTATTTGTTTTACTATACCTGCTGTTTTAATTTTGGTTCCCTCAAAAGCAAATTATGAGACAAGGTTTTGGATGTAAGCATTTTATTTGGGAGGTGGTCCCTGGAACCACTGGGGGTGGGGGGGAGTAGGGAAGAGAATCAGTGAAGGGAAAACCAAACACCCAGCCAGTTGCTGTTGAGTCAATTCAGATTCATGGCAAACTCCTGTGGGTCAGAGTAGAACTGTACTCCACAGGGTTTTCAATAGGTGTAATCTTTCAGAAGTAGATCACCAGGACTTTCTTTCGAGGCACCTCTGGGTGGATTCAAACCATCAATCTTTTTGGTTAGTAGCCAAGCATGTTAACCATTTGTGCCACCCAAGGTCTCTTCAATAAAGGGAAGAAAGACAACAAAGCCGTAATAATATGTAGGTTACCACTGTGGGCAATGGGGGCTCAGTCCTGCTCCTCTGAGACTGTGGAAGATACTTCAGAATTGTCTCACTGAGGGGTAAGGAGTCTGAGATAGTCATCCACTCCATTCCTCCCCTTGTTGGTAGTGAATGGCTCCTGAGGACTTCAACTCCTGCAGTCCTGGACTGCCTCCCACACAAGCTAAGTATGCTTCCACAGACAGGACAAGCCCCCGGGTAAAGTGGCACTGCTGCTTGAGGTAGGAAGCCATCAGCCTCTGTGGGAATCATCCACTGAAGCTGCAGCTGCACTTTCAGGTAGACCAACAGCTAAGGTATTGCGTTAGCTTTTTGGCATTCCTCATTGGTTTCTTGAGAATTTCGGCTAACCTTTGAGCATCTCCATGTAAAATGATAAAGCTTTATGATGGAGCTTCCTATTTCTTGTCTTTTAAAAATATACTTTATTTTTCCAGTTGGCATTCTCCTTGTAGCCAGCTTCTAAGTGACTACAACCCTTTCTCTCTCATCAGAGTTCTAGAATTGTAGCACCATAGGATTTCAAGTCCTTTCCAGTTTTATTACTTTTTCATTAGCAGCTGTGTTGTTGTTATTGTTGTTAGGTGCTGTCAGGTTGGTTCCAACTCATACTGACTCTATGTACAGCAGAACGAAACACTGCGCAGTCCTGCACCATCCTCACAATTGTTGCTGTGGTTGAGCCCATTGTTGCAGCCACAGTGTCAATTCATCTTGCTGAGGGTCTTCCTCTTTTTTGCTGACCTTCTACTTTACCAAGCATGATGTCCTTCTCCAGGGACTGGTCCCTTCTGATAACATGTCCAAAGTACATGAGATGAAGTTTCGCCATCTTCCCTTCTAAGGCGCGTTCTGGCTGTACTTCTTCCAAGACAGATTTGTTTGTTCTTCTGGCATTCCATGGTATATTCAACATTCTTTGCCAACACCATAATTCAAAGGCATCAATTCTTTGGTCTTCCTTATTCATTGTCCAGCTTTCACACGCATATGAGGCAACCAAAAATACCATGGCTTGAGTCAGGCGCACCTTAATCCTCAAAGTGACATCTTTGCTTTTTAACACTTTAAAGAGGCCTTTTGCAGCAGATTTGCCCAATGCAATATGCCATTTGATTTCCTGACTGCTGCTTCCATGGTGTTGATTGTGGATCTAAGTAAAATGAAATCCTTGACAAGTTAGATATTTTCTCCTCTTATCATTAGTAGCTGTATCTAAACTAAAATTTTAAAGTTTGTCCTTTGTTACAGAAACCTCCCCTTACAAAGGGAAATTAATTTAAAATTTAAAACACAGGTAAATGAAGTATAATCCACTTTTGAAATGGAGCTATAAAGTGACTGCCACATGTTGGTACAAGTTATGTTGTCTGCCTTGCACTAGATGTAGAGCTAGAAATCTTTCGAGGCATTTCTATGTCTAATTAGAAAGAAAAGGCAAGGGGGAAAGTGAGCAGGAAAATATATCCACGGTGATTGTAACATCAGGATATGAACATTTTTTGTGCAATATATATAGAGATTCCTGGGCATTACTGCACACTAAGGCAAGGAATTGGATGTCCCGTGATGCTTTGTGACATATCTGGCATGGTTGTCAGGACTCATGATTTGGAAGAAAGGAGATCTATGTTCTGTTCTGTGCAAGCTGCCCAAATGGTTTGTTTGATCAGCCCTCAACCAAGCTGAGTCAGCAAATTGAGGAAACGGCACACATCCCTTCCAAAGTCAAATGCCCCATTGACTTGGTTTATCTCCCAAAGGAGAAGGGTAGTTTAAATGGTGTAGATTTTTTTGTCTTGTACATGTGCCTGCAACATCAGTGATTTTAGATCTCAAGAGGATTGCTACAGAGTGCAGGCTATGAAGACCTGAGGTTCAATTTTGTCTCATTTAAGAAGCCCATTCTTCACTTACTACATGGAAGCAGTAGAAAGGGAGATGGTTTTAGCTCTCAGGTTTAAAAGAACTGGAGTCTTCAGGAAGTTTTCCTTTTTATGTACATTGAAAAGAAGACACCCTGCCTCCCTTTTCTTCCTGCTATAATTAGATCCATGTTCCTTTAGGTAAATGGCTGAAGTTATCTCTTGGGTTTTTTTTTTTTTTTTTTTTTCTCTGCATGAATTATCATGTAAGGCTACGTGAACACAGACTCTGGATCACCTAAAGACGAAGGGCTGCCGTTTAGAATAGGAAAGAAAACTACTAAAGACTTGCTTTCTTAAATCTGATCTGCTACTTATTTTTTGTAAGTTATATGTAGTATATTAGTAATAACAGATTATACTTATATTGCACTTATTGATAGATAGATAAACAGATACATAGATGATACTTAATTCTCACAACAACCCTGTAAGATACTGTTATTGGCCCCAAGTTACTGATGAAAAACTGAGGCACAGAGCAGTTAAGTAATTTTCCCAAGCTCACATGGCAGTTAGGTTGTGGAGTTGGGAGGGGAACCCGCATAGTCTAGCATCAGAGTTTGCAATCTTAACCAATACACCACACTGCCATTTCTTTATTAGAAAACTGTAAGGGCACCACACTAGAGTATATTACACATCATCAACATTTGTAACCTATTATCTAGTCAGAGCAAAAAGGATTTATACTTAAAAATTAGTAAAGTGAAAAACAAAATGGTGGACAGGTTTCAGTGGCCTATGAACTTCAGTTCAGTGCTGGTGGCTTCCTGGAGGGTTGGGTTGAGAACTGCTTTGGGATTTAGTAGGAAAGAATGCTATAGCCAATCCTGTTAGCCTCCCTGTCTCTGTTTCCTTAGCACAT
Source organism: Trichechus manatus latirostris (assembly GCF_000243295.1). Lineage (NCBI taxonomy): Eukaryota > Metazoa > Chordata > Mammalia > Sirenia > Trichechidae > Trichechus > Trichechus manatus. The sequence continues at coordinate 2,278,683 of NW_004443967.1, read as the reverse complement.
ATGGCTCAGTGCTCATAGACTCTGGGACTTCCAACTGCAAACACTTTGGTTCAAGGATTTCTACATTTTCTGGGGCTTGCTAGTTTGTGTGGACAGGGCAGGCAGGGTAAGCAGAAAGTGCCGAACCCTTAAAACCCTTGGGAAAAGCCAATGACTGGAGTTGGTGTAAAAAACCCTAGATCCTGTGAGATCAAGGACAGAGTGGGGACAACTGTGAGGCAGGCTCTATAGCCTCTCCCAGAGGTCCCCAGCAGGCTTAAGCCCCACTTGCCCAAGGAGCTAATGTGTCATTAACGTACCCTGTCCTTGCTTCCTTCAGTTCCTTGCCTTACTTCCCCATTCCCTTACCGTGGCTTCTTGGGATCAGCTCCCAAATAAATTTCTTATACTGAAAGCCTCACCTCAAGGTTTATTTCTGGTGAGCCTGCCCTAAGACAATACCATTAATGACACTAACATGGACAGAACAGGGAAGTGGCTCCTTGCGTGCTAAGCATTTCACAGCCCTGAATTAAGGGGAGAGTAGAAGTCTTAGGTGCACAGCTGTGGGACATTATCTTGTTACCTGTAAAATCAGGTGATAATAGCTACCTTACAGGTTTTAGGAAAGATTTACACAGTTCTCTTCCGTGTGTTTTTCCTTTAACAACATCAGATTGGGTTCATAAGTAAATTAAATCAATGCACTTGTTCTAAGGATTAGCCTGCAGATAATCATTCCTCTAATTCCTCAGTAACTCTAGGAAGGCCTGGCCAATCCTAGCAGATCCCATTCCTCAGGCCTCCAGGGATGATTATCACCATCATGAGGTGGTTAGAACAAATAGAGGTTGATAAATTATAACATGTGTCCCAACTCACAAGTCATTCTAAATTTAAAAATACCCTTTTCAAAACTTTAAGGATACATTGTCGTTGTTGGCTGCCGTCAAGTTGGCCCCAACTCATGATGCATCCTTGCACAACGGAAAGAAATGCTGCGCCATCCCATGATCCATGGCCAGTTGCAGATCAGACCATTGTGATCCATAGGGTTTTCACTGGCTGATTCTTGGAAGTAGATCACCAGGCCTTTCTTCCTAGTCCATCTTAATCTGGAAGCTCCACTGAACCTGATCATCATCATAGCAATACACAAGTTTCCACTGACAGACAGGTGGTGGCTGCACATGAGGTACGTTGGCCAGGAGTCAAACCCAGGTCTTCCAAGTGTAGGGCAAGAATTCTACTACTGAACTAGCACTGCCCCTCTTAAGGATATAGGTAGCATATTGTTGGCAAAGCACTAAAGTCTCCTGAGTCAGTCCGGTGACAGGTGGAGAAACAAAATAGAAAAGGTATTGGGAGATGAAAAGGGAGAGAGAGAGAGACCTGATTATTTTACCTCACTAAGCCTCAGTTTGTCCATCTGTAACACAGAGATAATAAAGGAACTCACCAGGTACGGTAAAGAGTAAAGGTTAATGCAGTACCAGATGCATGGTATTCATGCAAGTCTTATAAACTGTATTGTTAATGTTATTCGTATTTGGCTGAAACTACCTAAATTAGCCTTATTTCATCCACAAGATTATAATGTAGCTTACACAATTGTTCTTTCACCTGGACAACTGTAGTCTTTTTTGTATGCTTGAGTATTAAAGCTCAACAGTTGGTCTTGTTGCTCTGAGGTTCCATTGGTTGTGACTACAGGGTTTACTGTGTAATAATCCAGTTGTGTTTTCACTAATAAGGAACTGTTGATAAAAGTCTGTTCATTTTTTACTGCTGCTGCAAGACAACACTTTTTGTAGAGGAAAATCTGGGGTTCTGTGTTAAAGGAAGTTGGCGGTGTAAATTCATCCTCAAGACCTACTAGAAATCAATTAAATTTGGTCTTCACTGTGGAATTTGAGAAGCACCTGTGGTTAAAGTGGCTGCATTGGGCAGAGTAACGAGGTTAATGTTTGTCCCACTGTTTCCTGGAACTCATTGGCTTAAAATAGTTTTCTTGAAGCCAGTTAGATGGAAGAACCTGAGTAGGAGGCTGCTGTTTCTGATGGTCTGAGAAAGCCAACTTGGCCCCCTGCTTTCCAAGACTAGGAGAGCACAACTCATGAGATTATGAAGGGGAAGGGGAAGGTTTGCTCCAGAACCGTCTGTCACTGTGCAGAATCAACCCCTTGTGAGAGCATGGAGTTTGTATCCCAGAGGTGTGGTAACTCTCACAGTATTACAATTTAGGGGAATTTCTTGCATGAAATATTTTACAATGACTTTCAGTGGTTCAGTTTTTTGATAACGTATCTATGATTATACTCATTTTTGTTATATTTTAAACTACAGTATAATTCTCTTTTTCTCTGTCTCTATGTCTACACACACACACACACACACACACACACACACATACCATTTCTTACAAAATATAAAAATTCTGGAAAATAAGAGGAAAAATGCCCATAATCATACCATTCTAACACAGTCCTTATGTTTTAGTGTCACCAGGTCACTTTTAGATGAGTTTATACTGTTATAAGCATGATTTGAGTACCCTACTTTTCATAGAGCATTGTATCAGAGAAATGTTTCATGTCACCAGGCAGACTGTATAGTTCTTACTTTTATCAGCAGCATAATATTCCACAAAGTGGGTGTCATTGCAATTTTTTGCACCATTCCTCTAGTGTTGGACATTTAAGTTACTTCCAAATGCTTGTTATTGTAACTAGCATGGCAATGAGTGTTTCTTTCTATGTGACTTTTTCTACCTTTTAGACTTTTTCCTTATGAGATTCCATAGATGGATTATTAATGGCAGAATGCATGACGGTTTAGAGAATGGATAAGAGATAGAGCCAGGGAAGGAGACTGAGAAGAAGCAGGGGGGAGGGTAGGTTGATAGTTCAAAGTCCAGAAGTTGAGACAGGAATTTTGCAAGACCAATGACTTCTTCAATGCAAATACCTTTTTTCAGCAACATAAATGGTGACGCTACATGTGGACCTTGCCAGATGAAATACACAAGAATCAAATCGACTACATCTATGGAAAGAGACAATGAAAACGCTCAATATTATCAGTCAGAACAAGGCCAGGGGCTGACTGTGAAACAGAACATCAATGGCTCATATGCAAGTTCGAGATGAAACTGAAGAAAATTAGAACAAGTCCATGAGAGCCCAAGTATGACCTTGAGTATATCTCACCTGAATTTAGAGACCACCTCAAGAATATATTTGATGCATCGAACCTTAATGACTGAAGATGAAACCAGTTGTGGAATGACATCAAGGACATCATACATGAAGAAAACAAGAGGTTATTAAAAAGACAGGAAAGAAAGAAAAGACCAAAATGGATGTCAGAAGAGGCTCTGAAACTTCCTTTCGAACATTGAGTAGCTAAAGGGAAAGGAAGAAATGATGAAGTCTAAGAACTGAACAGAAAATTTCAAAGGGCGACTCAAAAAGACACAGTAAAGTACTATAATGACGTGCAAAGACCTGGAGATAGAAAACCAAAAGTGAAGAACATGTCCAGTGTTTCTCAGTCTGAAAGAACTGAATTAAAAATTCAAGCCTTGAGTTGCAATATTGAAGGATTCTGTAGGGAAAATATTAAACAATGCAGGAAACATCAAAAGAAGATGGAAGGAATACACAGAGTTACTATACTAAAAAGAATTGGTTGGCGTTCAACCATTACAAGAGGTAGCATAGGATCAGGAACCAATGGTACTGAAGGAAGAAGTCCAAGCTGCACTTAAGGGATTGGCAAAAAACAAGGCTCCAAGAATTGATGGAATACCAACTGAGATGTTGCAACAAACAGATGCAGCGCTAGAAGTGCCCATTTGTCTATGCCAAGATATTTGGAAAGCAGCTACCTGGACAGCCGACTGGAAGAGATCCATATTTACGCCTATTCTCAAAAAAGGTGATCCAACCAAATGCGGAAATTATTGAACAGTATCATTAATGTCACACACAAGTAAAATTTTGCTGAAGATCATTCAAAAGTGGCTGCAGCAGTATATCAACAGGGAACTGCCAGAAATTCAAGCCAGATTCAGAAGACATGGAACCAGGAATATCATTGCTGATCTGATGTCAGATGGATCTTGGCTGAAAGCAAAGAATGCCAGAAAGATGTTTACCTGAGTTTTATTGACTATGCAAAGGCATTCAACTATGTGGATCATAACAAATTATGGATAACATTGTGAAGAATGGGAATCCCAGAACACTTAATTGTACTCATGAGGAATCTCTACATAGATCAAGAGGCAGTTGTTTGAATAGAACAAGAGGATACTGCATGGGTTAAAGTCAGGAAGGATGTGCATCAGGATTGTATCCTTTCACCATACCTATTCAATCTGTATGCTGAGCAAATAATCTGAGAAGCTGTACTACATGAAGAAGAATAGGGCATTAGGATTGGAGGAAGACTCATTAACAACCTGAGTTATGCAGATGACACAACTTTGCTTGCTGAAAGTGAAGAAGACTTGAAGCACTTACTGATTGTCATGGTTTGAATTATGTCCCCCCAAAAATGTGTGTATCAATTTGGCTGGGCCATGATTCCCAGAATTGTGTGGTTGGCCTCCATTTTGTGATTGTAATTTTATGTTAAAGAGGATTAGGGTGGGATTGTAACACCACCTTTACCCAGGTCACATCCCTGATCCAATGTAAAGGGAATTTCACTGGGGTGTGGCCTGCACCACCTTTTATCTCTCAAAAGATAAAAGGAAAGGGAAGCAAGCAGAGAGTTGGGGACCTCATACCATCAAGAAAGCAGTGCCGGGAGCAGAGCATGTCCTTTGGACCGGGGTCCCTGCGCCGAGAAGCTCCTAGTCCGGGATGAGAAGGCCGAGAGAGAGAGAAAGCCTTCCCCTGGAGCTGACACCCTGAATTTGGACTTTTAGCCTACTTTACTGTAAGGAAATAAATTTCTCTTTGTTAAAGCCATCCACTTGTGGTGTTTCTGTTATAGCAGCACTAGATGACTAAGACACTGATAAAGATCAAAGACTACAGCCTTCAGTATGGATTACATCTCAACATAAAGAAAACAAAAATCCTCACAACTTCACCAATATGCAACATCATGATAAATGAAGAAAAGATTGAAGTTGTCAAGGATTTCAATTTACCTGGATCCGCAATCAACACCCATGGAAGCAGCAGTCAAGAAATCAAAAGGCACATTACACTGGGCAAATCTGCTGCAAAAGACCTCTTTAAAGTGTTGAAAAGCAAAGATGTCACCTTGAAGACTAAGGTGGGCCTGACCCAAGCCATGGTATTTTCAATTGCCTCATATGTATGCCGAACCTGGACGATGGATAAGGAAGACCAAAGAAGAATTACGTCTTTGAATTGTGGTGTTGGCAAAGGGTATTGAATATACCATGGACTACCAAAAGAACGAACGAATCTGTCTTGGAAGAAGTACAACCAGAATGCTCCTTAGAAGCATGGATGGCGAGACTTTGTCTCACATACTTTGGACATGTTATCAGGAAGGACCAGTCCCTGGATAAGGACATCATGCTTGGTAAAGTAGAGGTTCAGCAAAAAAGAGGAAGACCGTCAACGAGATGGATTTACACAGTGTCTGCAACAATGGGCTCAAGCATAACAAAGATTGTGAGGATAGCGCAGGACTGGGCAGTGTTTCATTCTGTTGTACATGGGGTCACTATGAGTCAGAAGCAACTCCATGGCACCTAACAACAACAACAACAGGAGCCCTGGTGGTGCAATGGTTAAGAGCTCAGCTGCTAACTAAAAGGTCAGTGATTGGAACCCACCAGGGGCCCTACGAGAGAAAAGACCTAGTAATCTGCTCCCGTAAACATTACAGCCAAAAAAACGCTATGGGGCAGTTCTACTCTGTCCTATGAGTTCTCTATGTGCCAGAATTGACTAAAGGGCACCTAGCAAAACATGACAATCATATAATTGATGCTACTGGTCAGCATGTGAGAACTGCTTGCAGAGTGATTCCTTCAGGGAGAACGTGCCACATATACTCAAAATATCCTGAGTTTCACCTCAGTCTCTGAAGCGACAATCATAGCTCTTTGCCAGCGATTTGCATCATGTCGATTTGAAGACAGTATTCTTTTTTTTTTTTTTTTTTCTGTCTTTGAGTTCTTACTTAAGTTCCAGAAATTTGGGGAGGGAAATCTTATCTAAATGTTCTCAACCATAATTTGTTGACCGTAAAAGGTCAGGCTGAAATAATGAGGAGGAGTGTTGGGGATATTCTGAAGGAGATTGGTAGAGAAGGTCGACAACCTTGGCTTTTCAAGTTTCTTGTCACTTAATAGTTCACTTTATATTAGGCAAGAGAAAGACCAGCTGAAATATTAGTACTTGAGACGAAATAATAGTCAGAACTGTATCCAATGCAAATAACTCAGACTGATTTAAATCAAAAGAGACATTCATTGTTGCATAACAGAAGTCCACAGGCAGGCAGGCTTTACTTTCAGCTGGATTCAGGGGCACAAACAAGGAAGATCGAAAAAAAGAATTGATATCTTTGAATTATGGTGTTGGTGAAGAATATTGAATATACCATGGATTGCCAGAAGAATGAACAATTCTGTCTTGAAACAAGTGTAGCCAGAATGCTCCTTAGAAGTAAGGATGGCAAGACTTCATCTCATGTACTTAAGGACATGTTATCAGGAGGGACAAGTCCCTGGAGAAGGACATCATGTTTGATAAAGTAGAGGGTCCATGAAAAAGATGAAGACCCTCAACAAGATGGATTGACACAGTGGCTGCAATGATGAGGTCAAGCATAACATTGATTGTGAGGATGGCATAGGACTGGGCAGTGTTTCGTTCTGTTGCACATAGGGTCACTATGAGTTGGAATTGACTCGATGGTACCTAATAGTAATATACATAGGTGTATATATATATATTTATATATATATATATGTATCATTAGACAGGCTACAAATTTAGCTGTGGCTTTTTGGAGGTCAAATTAAAAAGGGAAGACTAGTCAGTTACCCCATTCACAGGGATCATGATTTTAAAATGATCCCCTTGCTCGTCACTATTTCTAGAAACCAGATCAGTCAGGAGTTGTTCTTGCAAGGTATAATGCCCAGCATCCTCAAGAGCAAACAGCAAAGAGATCAGAGGCACGTCAGAGTTCCTTTGTATAATAACCCATGGAGCAATTATGTTCATTCTCCAACATAATTCAATCAAAGCAATTCTGGAGGGCCCAATTTTTTGAGGAATTAGATCTTTTTGAAATTGATAGAGCTGGACTAAAGGAAGATTTGGCAACTGTCCTTGAGATGATGAAGGCTGGGATATACAAGATTCAGGGTACTGGTAGTAATAGTAGTGGTAGTATTAATGATAATAATAACAATAAAAGCAGTAGTAGTCACAATAACAATTAATAATTATACCCCCAGTGATCCTTTATTGAGTACTGTGCCAGGTGCTAAGTGCTTTATATATATGGGTTTTCTCACTGATTCCTCAGAAAAAAAAAATACCATGATGTGGTAGGACTTATTATCATGCAAATTTGACTTAGTAGGGTATAAAGACTCACTCTATGCACAGAATTTGAAATAATGTGAATCTCATTTTACATGTACCCTTATGGGAAAACTGGCCCTGAATTATGCAAATTTTGAATTGCCAGGAATCTTCAGTAACTCATCCTTGGAATAAAATGCTACAGTTCCCGTATTCTCATATCACAGCTATGGACACAGGTTTAATGAGGTCCAATGAACTGTCCAATTAATAAAAGTCTAGCTGAGATTTGAGCCCAGCATTCCAGAGCTGCCTCTCTCAGGGTTGATGTGTGTTTGGGAGACCTTTGGCCAAATGCCTTTTCACAAATGTGGAGCTTCCTAGCAGTCACACATAATTTTTTACCTGGACTATTAAGCAAGCTGCATTGAGATATGTGTCCTTTTCTTAGAAACATACGTTTCACACATGGCAACAAAAGGTACATGTAATAACTACAGCGTTCCCACAGAAATCTCTGTCCAAAACTGTGCCCTCCTGATTTTCAAAATTGCTTCCAAAGAGCAGAGAAGGCCCTCCCATTGAACCATCCTAAGATGAGATAAAGGAACTAGAATTGAATCTTAGCACCACAACCATCTCTTCCCAATGGGTGGTGATGAAAAGAGCTGGAACACCTCTCCCCTATGAAGTTGCCACTGAAGAGAAAGCAAAACTCTTTCTGTTCTTCCCAGAAAAGGTGGAAGGTCTCTATCTGCTGAAGCTTTTGAATAAAAGAAAAAAAATTCTTATAAGCAGAGAGCTAAATCCAGTGGGTGCTGTTTCAGATCACAGAGAAGAGAAGGTGGAGTAATTCTTTGACCATTCATAATCTCCCTGACTAATGTTTCTGCCTCATTGCTCACCTTAAAGAATCAAAATTAGGCCCAAGCCAGAGAAGGGAAAGACAGCTGATTTAGACAAGGGCCTAAGGCAAAGTGGTGTTACTCTGCTGGTCAGTAAAGAACTGCACAGCCATTTGGAGTATTTGTTTCTCCAGAGCCACCAACCCTGGCTCTTGTGTTTGTTCTTTTTTTTTTTTTTTTTTAGCTACTTTTCCAGAAGAATCACTAAAGTTCCACAAAGGCAGATCAATCCTTCACTGGCCACCACATTAGCTGAGACAGCATCTCTCTACTCATCACTCACAGAAAGAACCCAACAGAAGGGGCTAGAAAGTGGCAGCTAAGCAGGGAGGGCCATTACACTGTGGCTTGATGCTGGTACATTGTTCCTTTTACATTCCTGTGTGACCAGCTCAGTTGCTTTGACCCAATATAGTTCTGCTGCTGAAGGCATCCTTGTTCTGGCAAGTTGGCCTCTTCCCACAAGAGAACAAATTGAAGGTAAATGGAAGAGATGAAAATAATCATACCCTCAACATTCTAGCTTTTGTCTGACTTTTCTCAGTAATTTATTTGGCTGAGCATTTCATGGCTGGTCAAGAGTAAAATTATATCCCAGCCTCTTCTCATCTATCTTCGGGAGCATCTGAAGGAAAGTCTTAGTCTTTGTTTTGTTCAAGAAGTGATGTTTCCATCCTGATGTTTTGCAGTCTTGCAGGGCAATTAGTTTAGATGAAGTAAAGTCTGCTGAAAGTTTGAATAAAAAAAAGGATAGGGGAATTGATTAATTGGTCCAGGAGTATCTCTGCAGCCGAATAAGTTTTATGGTCATTTAAAAGCTCAAACTTGCACCCAGCTTCTCTTTCCTTTTGGATTCTCACCCAGTTAACAGCCTAAATTAATGACTGATCTCCATTTTCCAAATCTTTTCATGTCTTTGATATATTCTACGTCCAACTGCTAAATTTTATGATTCAAGATACAGAGGAAAACAACATCATCCTTTAAAGCCAATCTTTACTCAGCTAAAGTCACAGGTGAGCATGTACAGAATCATGAATTTCTTCTTGTAAATACATACCAGAGAAGAATGGCAGAGACTGCTTTGTGTGGAAGGCAGGATAGTATAGTTCTAAGTTCACGAGAGTTTTGTGCAGATTGATCTGGGTTCAAATATCTTTTCTACACTTACCAAAGTCTGGCTTTGATCAAGTTGCTTGAAGAGCCATCTGCAAAATGTCTGTCATTGTTGTCATCATTGTTTTTCTTATGGCACCTGGCACATAATAGCTGCTTAGTAAACGGTAATTGTTGGTAACAGCCATCTTTTAATGAGGAGGAATTTCCCTGGTCACCCCATAGACCTCACATGTCTGGAATTTATAATCCCTGGAATCAACTGCTTGCTTCCCAACTCCTACAAAGAGCAAGATAGAAATGGAAATCTGTTCTGCTAGTCTGCCTGGAACTATACTTGCCTTCCTGCTGCTTGGAAATCTGTTGACCAGTTTAAGAACTTGTCATCCAATCATACATGCAGGAGAACACTGAATATCGACTAGATTTTTATGGAATTCTCAGATTATTAGACTGGATGCTTTCCAAGATTGCATCATTCCTCTTTCCCCAGAGTAACTCCCCTGAGGGAAGAATGGTTGTTGAGATGCTGCCATCTGTTGGTTTTATTTAAACTGGGTAACAATGGGTTGGAGCCTCAGCCCTAGGCCTCCACATTGTCAAAACCTAATAAGCATTGACAAACAGAAAAAATCATCTAATATAAGACCGTCTGACTGCGTTTGTAGTCCTTTGTATAATCTGTCCAATCGAGAAGGAGCTTTAGAATGAGAGGAAGAAGACTGCTGGATAGCCCAATATTCTTACGAGTCATGTTATCTTAGATGAATCTTTGCCCTCTTGGAAACTCAGTCACTGTGCCTCAAAAGAAAAGGTGATGATAATTGCTGGCTCTGGCTTTTCACCAGGACCCTTGTAATAATCATAGGTGCTTTAATCTCCTCAGAAACTGCTTGTATGATTCTAACCACGTGTCTTTCTTGGTAGTTTTCAGATTCAAATAAACTGTCCATGACATTTTTTTGGATGGATTTTTCAAATGTCTCTAATTGTTATTAAATGCATGTTGAGTTGAGTTAAAATTATATGACTCATCAGAATTCAGCTTTCTCTAACACATTGTCTTTGATCTACTTTAATCATTTCTTGAAAGTCATTTTTTTTTTATCCATAAGTATTTCTTCTACCTTTTGGGATCCTTTCTGCGTTAAATTGTAGAGGAGATGCTTTTGTGTCACAACAGAAGATAGTGCTCATTGTGGTGGTGATTTCTGTTCGTTTATTTAACTTTGCCAATTAACTGTTAACTCTGGAGAGTCCATTAGCGGGTTTTGGCTAGATATATAGGAGGCTAAAAACTTTCATGACATAAAATTGTCTTTGAAGGCTCTATTTGATGATGCTTTATTTCTTTTTCTTTTCTTCTTACTCAGCCTAAGATAAGGTAATGAAATTTTGTGTTTTCATGCTATTTATTTTGTATCTCTTACCTTAAGTCAGCTTGAAGACGCTCAATGGCAGTTCTCTCGAAGGCACGTAGGATTTAGAATCAAACAGATTTGCTTTGAAATCTCAGTTCTGCCATTTTCTTGCTTTGAAATATTGAACAAGAGACTCATCCTCTCGGGAACTAATAATTCCTTAATCTAAGAGATGTTTTGGAAACTCTGCTGGCATAGTAGTTAAGAGCTACTGCTGCTAACCAAAAGGTCAGCAATTCCAATCAATCAGGCGCTCCTTGGAAACCCTACAGGGCAGTGCTACTCTGTATTATTGAGTCGCTATGAGTCAGAATCAACTCCACAGCAATGAGGTGTTTTTTTTTTTTTTTTTTTCTTTAAGAGTTGTTTTCAAAGGTAAATAAGACACCAGGCATAAAATGTGCAGCATCTTATAAGTGAACAACTGATGTTAGTTTCTTGAGAAACTTGGGAAAAGTTGAAGTTATTTGGCTGAATTGATATCTGTGGCTTTTGAGAGGTTGATTAGGACATGAAGATTAAATTATAGCATCTTTTAGGATCAGAATTTCTTCACCATCTAACTTTATTTTAGAAAGAATTTGTTTTACTTTTTAAAGAAAAGGCTCTTTAGAGAACTCACATCTCTTTAGCAATGACTTTGAAATCTTTGTGATTCATATCCGTGAAACTATACATGTGTTTAAAATTTGAAAAGAAAATGAAAATATTTGGTAATAATATGTTTAGAGATTTGATCCAAATCCCAAATATTTGGAAACCTAATTCAACCGATACCTAGATTTGCTGACTTATTTTTAGCTCTCAAAAGTCAAGTTATTTAATCTCTTAATCAAACTACTTGAAGTTTCCATTTCTAAATCAATGAAATGATAATAAATAATCAACCAAAAAATAAAATACTCCCATTTAAGGGAAAAAACGGAAATTTGATGGGAAATGAATGTGAGTTTGAATGAAACTAAGATATCATTTGTCTCCTTTGATTTTCAGTTCCAAGTAAATAAAGTACTAAAGTAGGAGCCAGCAAAAGTGGCTTTGATTTGAGTTTTTCAGCTTTGAATTCTTCATCCATGGCAAGCAGACTACATTAGATTAAGGAAGACATGGAGAATTTCAGGTCTGTTAACGTGACTATGAGTTTCTATGCTGGCATAGAAGGACTTCTCCCAAGGATCATCCTAATAAATTTCATCCTGTCATGATTTCTTCCTTACATGGTCTGAGAAAATGTAATTCTGGATAATGAGTGGAGTCATGTGTGGCTGACTGAATCTCCTGGTCGGTGGTTATGGAAGGCCTAGCATGTGTCAGTCCTCAAGCTAGGTGTTATGGATTGAATTATGTCCCTCAAAAAACGCGTGTATCAATTTGGCCGGGGCATGGTTCCCAGTATTGTGTAGTTGTCCTCCATTTTGTGATTGTAATTTTATGGTAAAGAGGATTAGGATGGGATTGTAACACCCTTACTAAGGTCATATCCCTGATCCAATGTAAAGGGAGTTTCCCTGGGGTGTGGCTTGCACCACTTTTTGTCTTACAAGAGATAAAAGAAAAGGAAAGCAAGCACAGAGTTGGGGACCTCATACCACCAAGTAAGCAGTGCCGGGAGCAGAGCGCATCCTCTGGACCCAGGGTTCCTGTGCAGAGCCAACGGAGAGAGAAGGCTGACGCCCTAAATTTGGACTTCTAGCCTACTAGACTGTGAGAAAATAGATTTCTCTTTGCTAAAACTTTCCACTTGTGGTATTTCTGTTATAGGAGTACTAGATGACTAAGACACTAGGTAAAGGCATAATCTCTGCCCTGAAGAAAATTGTAATGCAGGGTAAGAAGTAACATTGCAATGAGGGGTGCACAGCCTGTCATAGAATTCAAATAGATGACGGTTACAAGATCATGGAGAAGCCCAGTCGAATAGGGAGAGCACAGACTTATATTCACAAGAACTGGGTTCTAATCGCAGTTCTACCACTAATTAGCTCTGTGGATTTAGATACATCATCTTCCTTTTTGCTCTTTACTCACCCCATCTTGAAAATGGATGACCAGAGACAGGAAAAACCAGGTAGTCTCTAAGATTTTTCCAAGTGCTCACTATCTGTCTCTCTATCTCTCATCTGTATAAATTTTTCTCAAGAAAGAATTCTTTAGTAGTTTGGAAGAGTCAGTGAAGGTGGGGTTGAAACTCCTCAAAAGATGGGCTGACAAGAGGGGGAAATTGTACATCTGTGTTTTGCTGGGAAAAAGCATTTTCTAAAGTCATCAGTCTTGACCCTTGCCCTGACAAGCAGTCACTTACCTCACAGAGATGGAACAGATGAACTGAAACTAATAAAGTTATGCTCCACTAAAAGGAACACAGTCCACTACATTCTGTTTCATTCCATATAACTAATGAATTCATTGAACTCCCATTATGTGCTTAGCAGTATGTGAAACCTTAAATGGAAATGCAATGTTGTATGCAGTATCTGACCTTCAAGAGGCATTTTTTCTAAGGCAAACAGGAGTTTATACGTAAAAGTTGTATATAAATAAAACAGTTACAATTTCAACCATTTTTAAGTATACACTTTAGTGATTTTAGTTACATTCACCATGTTATGCAACCATCACCACTATCCATTTTCAAAAGTTTTTCCTCACCCCAAACAGAAACTTGGTGTCCCTTCAGCAATAACTCCTCCTTTTCCCCTCCTACGAACTCCTAGTAACCACTAATAAACTTCAGTCACTATGCATTTGCCTATTCTAGATATTTTATATAAGTGGGATCATATAGTATTTGTCCTTTTGTAACTCACTTAATTCACGCAGCATGATGTTTTCAAGGCCCATCCATGTTGCAGCATGTATCAGCACTTAGTTTCTCTTTATGGCTGAATAATATTCCATTGTTTTGATACAGAAAATTTTATTTATCCATTTATCTGTGGATGGATACTTAGGTTGTTTCCATCTTTGGCATTTTACTACCTTTTTATTGAAGTACCAACATACTGAAAAGGGCACAAATAATAACTATACACTTCAGTAAATCTTCATAAACTGGGCACATCCATGCATGCAGCACCTAGATTTAAAAAAAAAAAAAAGGAACATCAGCACCACTCAAAAGTTCCCCTCAGGTCCTAACTAGTCAGTACCTATACCCAATGTCCTGACTTCTATTGGCATAACATAGTTCATAAAGAAAAGGTTCTACATCCTAAAGTTGGTAATTAGTTTTTCTATCTACTTAAAGAATGCTGTTGGTAGTTGGATTGGGATTGCATTATATCTGTAGATCACTTTGGGTAGGATTGACATTTTCACAACGTTGAGTCTTTCTGTCTATGAGCATGATATATTTTTCCATTTATGTAGGTCTCTTTCGGTTTCTTGCAATAGTGTTTTGTAGTTTTCTTTATACAGGTCTTTTACATCTCTGGTTAGATTTATTCCAAAGTATTTGATCTTTTTAGGGGCTATAATAAATGGTATTATTTTCCTGATTACCATTTTGAAGTTCTCTTTGTTGATGTGTACGAATTCAACTGATTTTTGTATGTTGATCTTGTATCCTGGTATTCTGCTGAATCTTTCTATAGTTCCAGTAGTTTTCTTGTGGAATCTTTGGGCTTCTCTACGTATTGGATCATATCATCCGTGAATAGGGATAGTTTTACTTCTTCCTTTCCAATTTGCATGCTGTTTATTTCTTTTTCTTGCTTTATTGCTTTAGCTAGGACTTCCAGCATAATGTTAACTAGCAGTGATGATGAAGGGTATCCTTGTCTTGTTCCCATTCTTGGGGGGAATGCTTTCAGCCTCCCTCCATTGAGAATGATGTTGGCTGTTGATTTTGTATAGATGCCCTTTATTATGTTGAGGAATTTCCCTTCTATTCCTATTTTATTGAGAGTTTTTATCAGGAATAGGTGTTGGACTTTATCAAATGCCTTTTCTGCATTGATTTTATTGGTCTTTGGAATCCTTTTTTATGAAGTGTCTAGATATATCTTTTGCCCATTTTTTCCCCATTGGGTTAGCTATATTTTATTTATTGGTTTATAGTAATTTTTTTTATATAGTCTCCTTTGGTGGAAAAATATATTACAGAGATCTCTCTCATCCATCCCTTGACTTTTTACTTTCTTAATGGTGTCACTTGATGAACAGGCATTAATGTAATCTGATTAATCCCTTTTTCCCTTTATAGTTAATGCTGTTCATGTCCAATTTAAAATTTCTTTGCCTTCCCCAAGGTAATAATGATATCCTCGTAGGTGTTTTTGAAACTTTTGTTTGTTTGTTTGTTTAGGGCATCAATCTATTTGGGATTGATTTTGTGATCATGCAAAATAAGGGTCATATTTATTTTTTCCTTATGTGTATCCAACTGACCCATTGATTAAAAAGACCATTCTTTCCCTGCTACACTGAAGTCTCACCTTTGTCACAAATCAAATGATTTTGTATGTGTGGGTCTATTCCTAGATTCTTATTCTTGTCTACTGGTCTATTTGTCTCTGTGTCAGTGAACACACTGTATTAATTACTATACCTTTATAACAAACTTGGTATCTAGAGGCACGAGTCCATCCAGAGGCACCTCAGAAGAAAGGCCCAATGATCTACTTCCGAAAAATCCCATTGAAAACCCTAGGGAACACAGTTCTATTCTGACACACCTAGGGTCACCCTGAGTCAGAATCAACTTGACAGCAACTGGTACCTATCGGGAAAGATAAGCAGAAAGCCAAAGAATTGATACATGGACTTCTGGAATACAATATATCCCTAACTGGGGACTCCTTGGATATGGGTGATACACTTATCCAAAAAAAAGCATCTGAAGAATGCATTCATGGTGGAAATTAGATTAGAATGTACCAAAACAAATAAATTTTAGGACATGCACTCCCTGTGTCATATGGGCTTGGGGAAGAAAAACTTCCATCTTTTTTTTTTTTTTTAAACTTACATCTTTTTCAGAGAAATAAACTTTCAAGATGAACAGGGGAAAATATTAGCCCCATGCTGGGTTTCCACATAAGCTCAACATTTTTTGAACTGTGATTTGGAAGCATTATTTCTTTTGTGTATAAAGGGAGTTATTAAATTTAAACAGTGTGCAGTGGAAATGGGGTCTGATACAGAACGTTTCCAGCAGAAGGGAACACTACAGCTGAAATTGAGACTACAACCCTTTCAAGAATCTATCCTCGTTATGTCTGCTGGGATGAGGGTAGTATCTTAAAGAAAGGAGAGGTTTTGAGATCAAAGGTATTTGCAGTTTGCTTATTTCTGTTTCTGTAGTTTTGTTTGTTTGTTTTGTTTAAATCAGTATGATTTGTTCTTGGATGTGTTCATGCCCTATTTTTGTTAGTTTCTGTCAAATCGGTTCTGACTCATAGCAACCCTGTGTACAACAGAATGAAACACTGCCTGGTCCTACGCCATCCTCACAATTGTTGCTATGTTTGAGTCCATTTTTGCAGCCACTGTGTCAATCCATCTCATCGAGGGTCTTCCTGTTTATTGCTGACCCTCTACTTTACCAAGCATGATGTCCTTCTCCAGGGACTGGCCACTCCTAATAACATGTCCAAAGTATGTGAAACCTAAGTCTCACCAGCCTCACTTCTTAGGAGCATTCTGGCTGCACTTTTTCCAGGACAGATTTTTTTGTTCTTCTGGCAGTCCATGATATATTCGATATTCTTCATCAGCATCATAATTCAAATGCATCAGTTCTTCTTCAGTCTTTCTTATTTTGTATGTCATACTGTGGTGGCTTGTGTTTTGCTCTGATGCTGGAAGTTACACTACCAGTATTTCAGATACCAGCAGGGTCACCCATGGTGGAAAAGTTTCAGCTGAGCTTCCAGACTAAGACACTAGGAAGAAGGACCTGGCGATCTACTTCTAAAAAAAATGGCCAGTGAAAACCTTATGAATAACAGCGGAACCTTGTCTGATATAATGCCAGAAGATAAACCCCTCAGGTTGGAAGGCACTCAAAATATGACTGGGGAAGAGCTGCCTCCTCAAAGTAGAGTTGAACTTAATGGCATGGATAGAGTGAAGCTTTCAGGACCTTCATTTGCTGATGGGGCACAACTCAAAATGAGAAGAAATAGCTGCAAACATCCATTAGTAATCAGAACATGGAACATATGAAGTATGAATCTAGAAAAATTGGAAATTGTCAAAGATGAAATAGAATGCTTGAAGATAGATATCCTAGGCATTAGTGAGCTGAAATGGACTGATGGTGGCCATTTTGAATCGGACAATCATATGGTCTACTATGCCGGGAATGACAAATTGAAGAGGAATGCTGTCACATTCATTGTGGAAAAGACCATTTGAAGAGCTATACTGAAGTACAACGCCGTCAGTGATAGGATAATATCCATATGCCTACCAGGAAGGCCAGTTAATACTACAATTTTTCAAACTTGCGCACCAACCACTACTACCAAAGATGAAAACATTGAAGATTTTTACCAACTTCTGCAGTCTGAAACTGATCAAACATGGAATCAAGATGCATTGATAATTACTGGTGATTGGAATGAAAAATTTGGAAACAGAGAAGGATCAGTAGGTGGAAAATATGGCCTTGGTGATAGAAATGATACCGGAGATGGCATGATAGAATTTTGCGAGACCGATGACCCATCAATTGGAAATACCCTTTTTCAACAACATAAACGGTGACTATATACGTGGGCCTCACTGGATGGAAAACACGAGAATCAAATCGACTACATCTGTGGAAAGAGATGATGGAAAAGCTCAATATCATCAGTCAGAACAAAGCCAGGGGCTGACTACAGAACAGACCATCAATTGCTCATATGCAAGTTTAAGTTGAAGCTGAAGAAAATTAAAACAAGTCCCTAAGAGCCAAAGTACAACCTTAAGTGTATCCCACCTGAATTTAGAGACCATCTCAAGAATAGCTTTGATGGATTGAACCAGTTGAGTTGTGGAATAACATCAAGGACATCATACACAAAGAAAACAATAAGTCACTAGAAAGATAGGAAAGAAAGAAAAGACCAAAATGAACGTCAGAAGAGACTCTGAAACTTGCTCTTAAACATCAAGTAGCTAAAGCAAATGGAAGAAATGAGGATGTAAAAGAGCTGAACAGAAGATTTCAAAGGGGGCTCAAGATGACAAAGTAAAGTATTATAAAGAAATGTGCAAAGACCTGGAGTTAGAAAACCAAAAGGGAAGAACACGCTCGGCATTTCTTAAGATGAAAGAACTGAAGAAAAAATTCAAGCCTCGAGTTGCAATACTAAAGGACTCTATGGGCAAAATATTGAACGACACAGGAAACATCAAAAGAAGATGGAAGGAATACACACAGTCACTATACCAAAAAGAGTTGGTCAATATTCAACCATTACAGGATGTAGCATATGATTAAGAATGGATGGTATTGAAGGAAGAAGTCCAAGCTGTACTGAAGGAACTGGTGAATAACACCCCCGCTGCTGTCAAGTCAATTCTGACTCATAGTGACCCTATAGGACAGAGTAGAACTGCCCCATAGGATTTCCAAGGAGAAGTTTGTGGATTCGAACTGCTGACCTTTTGGGTGGCAGCTGAGCTCTTAACTACTCTGCCACCAGGGCTTGAACAAGGCTCCAGAAATTGATGGAAAACCAATTGAGATGTTTCAACAAATGGATGCAGCACTGGAGATCTATGCCAAGAAATCTGGAAGACAGCTACCTGGTCAACTGACTGGAAGAGATCCATATTTGTGCCCATTCCAAAAAAGATGATCCAACAGAATGTGGAAATTTTCATGCCGTACAAGGGGATAAATTAATTATTCTCTTCTCCCTTGTAAATCTCCATCTCAGGTGATAAGAAAATTGTCTTCTTTCCTATTTCATGTTTGGGATAGAGACGTGGATGTAGTAAATTATTCTAGTCTTTTTTATTTTTCTTTTGTGTGAAGAGTAAATTATGCTCCCGATAAAAGCCTCTTCACTATTACTTAAGACTGATTAGAAGTGAAATGGTGCAGGGGAGAGATTTACTCTCATTGCTGTATTAAGAATGATTTCACTGTTCTCTAAAGCAATTGTTTCTGTCTTATTTTTTTCAAGATGTATGCTGAAAAATGATGCTGTAAAAAAGATGGAAGCCTTTTTTTTTTTTTTTTTTTTTTTAGGTGTCTTAAGTTTGGATTTCTTGTACCTGTCTCTTAAAAAGAAAAAAAGTTTTAAAGGAAATATTTTATCCTGGTCGAGCACCATGTCATCCAATGCACAAATCTGTATTTTCAGACAATGTTGTGCTAAGACTAAGCTTTTCTTTTTTTAAACTCAGACATTCAAATTCTGTGGTGCTATGACCAGTCTCTCAGGGAGCTATAAGGACTTTATACTGAATTGTCTTCATTCTGCCCAGTCTGCAGGGGGATTTTGATGCCTGACATATAAAAACAGGTTTGCCTCTCACAACAGGCTTCCATTAAAAAAAAAAAAATTGCCATCAAGTCATCTCTGACTCATGGAGACCCCATGTGTGTCACAGTAGAACTATACTTCATAGGATTTTCAATGGCTGATTTTTCTGAAGTAGATTGCCAGGTGTTTCTTCTGAGATGCCTCTGGGTAGACTCGAATCTCCAACATTTTGGTTAGGCATCTGAGTTCGTTAACCATTTGCACCATCCAGGGACTCTAGCTTTTCATTAAGCAGTTGTAAAGGGCCAGTGCAGTAACAATCTCATTGACTAGAGGGACAGGTTCCAGGTGGTACGGAGGGAACCAGAACACTCCCACCTTTTTTTGACCAACACACACCTTGTAGAAGGAGCTCAACTCAGGAAAGAGCTCTTTTTTCATTCATATATATTTTTTAAATTTTTATTTATATACTCATTAAGTAACTTGTTTAAACAGGAAAAAGAGAAAGGAATGTGAAGAGTGCCCCCTTTCCCCGCCCCCTCCAGTGTGTGTTCATCCTGGATTCTGTATTTTTAAGCAGTGCCTCGAGTGTATCAAAACAACAGAGCTCCTGGGTTTAAGAGAGTTTTTATCTTCTATTCCCTCTTTTGGGGACTTTTTATAAAATTATGAACAGTTTTAAGGTGATGATAATAATGGTTACTATTTGTTTAATTCATGATGTGAGTTAAACTCTATGTATATGATCTTATTTAATAGTTAAAATACCCCTAAAATGCAAATACCTTTATTTCCCCCAATTTATAGATTACGTCACAGATGATCAGAGAGGTTAGGGTACTTGGGCAAGGTAATAAGCAAGTGAATTACAGTGTAAGTACCCTGGATTATCTGTCCTCACAATGTATTTTCTCAGTGATTCTGATATACTATTAGACAAATAGCCATCAAAGAAACAAATGATCCAGCTTTTTCATTCTATTAAAAAGAAATTATAGTCCAAAGAGGGCAAGGTTACATAGCTTTTTGTTGTTATTAGTTGCTATCCAGTTGATTCTGACTCATGGCAACCCCATGTGTATAGAGCAGAACTGCTCCATAGGGTTTTCAAGGATGCAACCTTTCAGAAGTGATCACCAGGCCTGTCTTCCCAGGAGTCTCTGGGTAGGTTTGAACCACCAACTTTTTGGCTAGCAATTGAGCACTTAATCATTTGTGCCTCCCAGGGACTCTGCACAGCTAGCGAATGGCAACATTCAGATCAGAACTAGGTTTTTTGACTCCAAGACCAGTGCCCTTTTCACCTCCAAATCCCTTCCTTATCTTTATCCTTTGTATAGAGATACTTGATGTTGACTCTCTCACTTTAAACCTATAATTAGTATGGCAAAACCATGCCAAAATCTTGGGAACCTTTTCTCATTGAGCCATCAACTCTTCTTTTTTAAAAAACTGTTTGGGTTTAATCAGTGGGAAGATGGTAAGCTGATTTGGGGGGCTCCTTGGTGTAGTTCTGGAAACGCTGGTGGCGTAGTGGTTAAGAGCTATGGCTGCTAACCAAAAGGTCGGCAGTTCAAATCCACCACGTGCTCCTTGGAGACTCTATGGGGCAGTTCTACTCTGTCCTATAGGGTCACTATGAGTCAGAATTGACTCGACAGCAAAGGGTTTGGTTTTTTTGGTGTAGTTCTGGGGAAAGCTGAGCCAGCTTATGCCCAGCGTGGACACTGATGATTACTTTCTTCAAGAATCAGAAGGACAGCAGCCTTTTCACCCAGACTTGCTAATGAGGCAACAGAAAGAGGCAGAGCTGAGTGGGTAAGATTGTTCAAAAGAGAGCTTTCTTAGGAGATGGTGGGGGCGTGTGAAACTTGGCTTGAAATAAAAGATTTCTTGTGATTCCGCTACAATCCAGACTTCTTACAACTAGTGCATTTCACCTTCGTTAGAATCATCCTGGCTTCCTCAGATAAGGACAGTAAAAGAGTCAATGATGTGTTCATCAGGAGTTGTCAGTTCCAAGTGACAAAAAAAAACACAACCTGAACTAGTTTCAGCAAAAAAGGGACATTTGAGGGTATATTTAAGTGACACTCTCTAGGGTAGGTCTCTTAAGGCATGGCTGGCTAAGTGGTAGGAGTCCTTGGATGACACAAACGATTAAGCACTGGGCTACTAGCCGAAAGGTTGGCAGTTTGCGCCCACCCACAGGCTCCTCAGAAGACAGGCCTGACAATCTGCTTCCAAAAGCTCACAGCCTTGAAGACCCTATGGAACAGTTTTACTCATGTCTTCTAAGTCGGAATCGACTTAACGGCAACTATCAGCAACAACAACAAACAAGTGGCTCATATCACTTCACTAAGAGCTGATTTCTTTTTGCTTTTTGCCTTTGTCTTCTGATGTTTTCAACCCTTTCTCAGACTCTTACCTTCTAGGAATAAGATGGTTGTAGCAGCTGGAGATCAAATGTGGATAAAAGTATTTACTTTCCCACTTGTTGTCGTTGTTGTTGTTAGGTGCCATTGAGTCAGCTCCGATTCATAGCGACCCCATGTACAACAGAATTGAAACACTGCCCAGTCCTGTGCCATCCTCACAATTATTACTACATTTGAGCTCGTTGTTGCAGCCACCGTGTCAATCCATCTCGTTGAGAGTCTTTCTCTTTTTCGCTGAACCTCTACTTTACCAAGCATGATGTCCTTCTCCAGGGACTGGTCCCTCCTGACCACATGTCCAAAGTGTATGAGATGAAGTCTCACCATCTTCACTTGTAAGGAGCATTCTGGCTGTACTTCTTCCCAATAGCTTTCCCAATAGCTCAGACTAAATCCTGGAATTGAATCTCATTGTTCCATGTGCCCATAATCTGAACCAATCACCATGGCCGAGTTTCACCTGCCAGAAGACCAATGGTGGCATGTAGTGAGGAAATACAGCATTTATTGAAAGGCAATTAGAGCCCTGGACTGGGCTCAGCTGATCTAGTTGTACTATTGTGTGGCCTTAGGTAAGTCACTGTGAAATGTGTGACTAGATTAGCTGTAAAGGATGTTCCAGTTCTAACATGCTATAGTCTTTTATTTGTGGAGTGTTCTTCCATTTGAGAGTGCAGGAGATTCAATTGTATCACTCTACAAAATAATCTAAGAAGAGGTTTAGATAGAAGTCACATGTTTCACCCAGGGGACCATGGGACTGGGGCAAGGGGTTGCTTGACCATATCTAAATGGACTTAAAATTAGGGAAAGCTAGATGGCCAACTGAAAGTGGAGGTTGTTAACAGAAGTTTGAAGAATGAATTCTGGACAGCCTCAAAAAAACCACCTCCCAAATCTAAAGACTTCAAAGTAATTGAGGACATATTTTGCATTTTTCATCAAATAGCATATTTTAAAATCATATTTTAATCAAAGTTTATTAAAATGTAAAGGACTATTTTCCTCAAGCCATGGGATTATAGCCAGTTACCTTTCTTGATTTGGCAGTAATTCTTAAAATGTAGGATGTGAAAGAACCAATTGGAGAGTGTCTTTAAAAATATAAATTTCTGGTATCCAACTCTAGAGATTCTTATTTAATAGGTCTTAGGTGAGGCTCCAAGATTCTTCATTTGAACAATCACCCAAAGTAACTTTGATGCAGGAGGTCCACAGATTGCAGTATGAGGCAGTATTGTTAGGAGGAATGATATTTGCCCTGCTGCCTCCAGGCAGGTGCCCAGTTTCTGACAATTCTGGAGACACTGAACAATCCAGATGCTTTAAGCTTCTTTTTATCCAACTCTTGTCACGTGTATTTTGACCAGTTTTCCTGGATAGGTAGTAAGTTCCTTACAAGCCTAGCTCTATTCCTGTCATAGGTGATTGGTGGTTAGTCAGTGTTTGCTGTTCCTGTAATCATGACCTCTTCTGTCCTCTTCTCAATGGGCTCCTACCCTTCACCTCTTCTCTTTCCTCAGGGTGAGACTGGTTTTATAAAACATACCACTTATACATATATAAAAATATGTGTATGTGTGTATATATATATATAGTCATAATCAATAGCTGAAGCTGTTGCCATCAAGTTGATTCCAACTCATAGCGACCCTATAGGACAGAGTAGAACTGTTCCAAAGAGCTTCCAAGGAGCGCCTGGTAGATTCAAACTGCTGACCTTTTGGTTAGCAGCTGTAGCACTTAACCACTATGCCACCTGGGTTTCTGTATATATATGTATATATATGTACATATATACACAAATTATGTGTGCAAACTGTTATTTATATATAACTTTTTTTAATTTAATTTTGTTGGGGAGGTGGGACCAAGATGGTGTAGTCGTCAGACACTTCCTATGGTCCCTCTTACAACAAAGACCTGAAAAAACAAGTGAATTGATTATATATGACAATCTAGGTGCCCTGAACATCAAAGACAAAGTTGGGGAATCAGACTGAGCAGCAGAGGGAGGGAGAGATGGTTCAGAAGTGGCGAGGAGTTGCCGGACCTGACCTGGCCAGCACTGGCACCCTGCAGGCTGGATCAGCTAGTGCATGAGGGGTGAGGTAAGCATGCGTTTTCCACATCGGGAGAGACAGAGTGGCAAAGAGTCTGCTCAAGCCTCCAGAACAGTAAAAATGGAGCTAAGTCAGCAAAAGATAAGTTAAGCATTTAACCTACGACATGGATCAAAAAAAACAAAAAACGAAAACCCTTTTGGGAAGCACCTCTCTCCCATTTACCTGCCACTTCCTGGCTCTGCTCTGGGTCTAGGTCTGGCTTCAGTGATTGCCGCACCCCCACACCAGATGTACAACCCATCGAGCAACCTGAACCATTCTTCCAGCTTTGGAGAGGAAACAAATTAACAAACAGGAAAAAATAATCTGCCAGTTCCCCTAAGCCAGAAACTCAGGGCAGGCACAGCCCTTTTGCCTAGGCACAGGCATAAGGGGTCCATGGACTTTGAATGCCTTTCACCACTGCATAGACCTGTGTGGGACCATTTCAACAGCATAGGCCCTCATTAGCACAGTACAACAGGGCATATACCTGAAGCCTATTTTCAACTGTATAAGCTATAAGGGGGAGTGGCAGATTCGTGACATTTGATACCATCCTGCCCATTAATCAGGGTCCTCACCAACTCACATCAGGGGCCTGAGGACTGGTGGCTCCACCCACTCCACTGAGCCACGTGCAACAGGGGGTCCAAGAATAAGTGGTGACTCCCAGTCCTTACAGCTAACAAGATGGGGTGCCCATAGTCCAGATGCAAAACCCACCTACCTACACACTCTAGGGAACAGGGACACACCTTCCACCCAGATACTCAGGAGAAGCAGTCAGCCCCATGCCTTGATTAGCACATGACCCCCTACTACAGCCAGATACCTATGCCTACTTCAATCATCCTTGCCCATCTAGGACTGTAGGTGAGAGCCTGCACCACATGCTCGGTGACCAATGACCTAGACACCTGAGCTGAATTCACTCATGAAAAGTAAACAGACTCCTGGGCTCACATACCTAGTAATAGTTCTAGCCACTGGGAGACAGGATGTGAGAGCTTCAAAGACACCAAAAATCAAACTAGCTCACACGAGCAGCCTATTTGGGTATATCAAAACAAAACAAAACAAGAAGCTAGGACATAGTAAGCAAACACAAAATAAATAAATATAATAACTTATTGATGGCTTGGAGACAATAGTCAATATCAAATCATATAAAGAGGCAGACCATGATGGCTTCAGCAAGCTACCAAAACAAAGATTCAAGAAACCTTCTGGAGGAAGAGAACTTCTTGGAAATACCAGAGGTAGAATTCAAAAGATTAATATACAGCGCTCTTCAAGAGATTAGGAAGGAGATCATTCAAAATGCAGAATAAGCCAAGGAAAACACAGACAAAGCAATAGAGGAACTTAAGAAGGTTATACAGGAGCATAATGACACATTTAACAGGCTGCAAGAATCCATAGAGAGACAGCAATCAGAAATCCAGAGGATGAACAATAAAATTTTAGAATTAGACAACTCAATAGAAACTCATAAGAGCAGAATTGGGGCAATGGAAGTCGGAATTAGTGAGATTGAAGATAAAGCACTTGATACCAACTTATTGAGGAAAAATCAGATAAAAGAATTTTAAAAAATGAAGAAACCCAAAAAATTATATGGGACTGTATCAAGAGAAATAATCTATGAGTGATTGGAATACGAGAAGAGGGGGTGATAACAGAAAATACAGAGAGAATTGTTGAAGATTTATTGGCAGAAAACTTCCCTGTTATCATGAAAGATGAGAAGATATCAATCCAAGAAGCTCATCGAATCCCACACAAGGTAGATACCAAAAGAAAGTCACCAAGACATATTATAATCAAACTTGCCAAAACCAAACATAAAGAGAGAAATTTAAGAGTGACTAGGTATAAACAAAAAGTCGTCTACAAAGGAGAGTCAATAAGAATAAGCTCTGACTACTCAGCAGAAACTATGCAGGCCAAGAAGTCAATGGGATGACATATATAAAGCCTTGAAGGAAAAAAAATTGCCAGCCAAGAATTATATATACAGCAAAATTGTCTCTCAAATATGATAGCGAAATTAGGGCATTTCCAGATAAACAGAAGTTTAGGGAATTTGTAAAAACCAAACCAAAACTACAAGAAGTACTAAAGATAGTCCTCTGGTTAGAAAAACATTAACATCAGATAACAACCCAACGCTAGAATAAAGGACAGAACAACCAGATATCAACCCAGATAGGGAAGTCATAAAAAATAAATTAAAGCTGAAAATAGGGAAACAGAGACGTCAATACGTAAAAAATGACAACATTAAAACAAAAAAGAGGGACTAAATAATGTAGTCATAAATCTTTCATATGGAGAGGAAGTCAAGGTGATGTAAAAAAATAAAAGACTGGTATCAACTTAGAAAAATAGGGGTAAATATTAAGGTAACCACAAAGGAAACTAAAAATCCTACACATCAAAATAAAAAAACATAGACTCAGCAAATACAAAATCAACAACAGTGAAAAAGATGAAAAGAAAATACGTAAAGAAAAACGAATCAGCACAGAACATTAAGTTGTGCAAAGAAACTGTCAACAACATACAAAAAAAGACATCAAAATGACAGCACTAAACGCATACCTATCAATAATTACGCTGAATGTAAATGGACTAAATGCACCAATAAAGAGAAAGAGAGTGGCAGAATGGGTAAAAAGCACAATCCATCTATATGCTGCCTAGAAGAAACACCTTAGACTTAAAGACACAAACTAAAACTCAAAGGATAGGAAAAAAAAAAATGAAGCAAACAACAATCAATAAGAGCAGGAGTGGCAATATTAATCTCTGACAAAATAGATTTTAAAGCAAAATCCACCACAAAGGATAAGGAAGGACACTGCATAATGATTAAAGGGTCAATATACCAGGAGGACAATACCATAACAAATATTTACACACCCAATGACAAGTCTTCAAAATACGTAAATTATAACAACATTGAAAAGAGAGCTAGACAGTGCCACAATAATAGTAGGAGACTTCAACACGTCACTTTCGGTGAAGAACAGAACATCCAAAAAGAAGCTCAGTAAAAACAGGGAAGATCTAAATGTCACAATCAACCAACTTGATCTCATAGACATGTACAGAACACTGCACCCAACAACAGCCAAGTATAGTTTCTTTTCCAATGCACATGGAACATTCTCCAGAATAGACCACATATTAGGCCACAAAGCAAGCCTTAACAGAATCCAAAACATTGAAATATTACAAAGCATCTTTTCTGACAATAAGCCATAAAAGTAGAAATCAGTAACAGGAAAAAAAAATCAAACACATGGAAACTGAATGACACCTTGCTCAAAAACTACTGGGTTATAGAAGAAATTAAGGACGAAATAAATTCACAGAATCAAACAAGAAAGAAAACACATCCTACTAGAACTTTT
This sequence comes from Trichechus manatus latirostris, assembly GCF_000243295.1. Lineage (NCBI taxonomy): Eukaryota > Metazoa > Chordata > Mammalia > Sirenia > Trichechidae > Trichechus > Trichechus manatus. The sequence goes on along the minus strand of NW_004443967.1, from coordinate 2,251,333 downwards.
AGGACACAACAAAAACAGCTCTCAGAGGTCAATTTATAGCAGTAAATGCACACATCCAAAAAGAAGAAAGGGTCAAAATCAAAACATTGACCCTACAACTGGAACAAGTAGAAAGAGAGCAGCAAAAGAAGCCTTCTGGCACCAGAAGAAAGGAAATAATAAAAATTAGAGCAGAATAAAATGAAATAGAAACTAGAAAAACAACTGAAAGAGTTAACAAGCCAAAATCTCATTCTTTCAAAAGCTCAACAAAATTGATAAATCACTGGCCAAACTGACAAAAGAAAAACACAAGAGGAAACAAATAACCTGAATAAGAAATGAGATGGGCAATATCACAACAGACCCAACTGAAATCAAAAGAATCATAATAGAATATTATGAAAAATTGTACTCCAACAAATTTGAAAACCTAGAGGAAACGGGCAAATTTCTAGAAACACACTACCTACCTAAACTAACACAAACAGAAGTAGAACAACTAAATAAACCTGTAACAAAAGAAGAAATTGAAAAGATAATTTAAAAAACTCCCAACAAAAAAAAAAACCCTGGCCCTGGTGGCTTCACTGGAGAATTCTACCAAACTTTTTCAGAGAAGAGCTAACACCACTACTAAAGGTATTTCAGAGCATAGAAAAGGATGGAATACTCCCAAACTCATTCTGTGAAGCCAGCACAACCCTGATCCCAAAACCAGGTAAAGACACCACAAAAAAGAAAATTACGGACCTCATGAACACAGATGCAAAAATCCTTAACAAAATTCTAGATAATAGAATTCAACAACATATACAAAAAATAATTTGCCATAACCAAGTCAGATTCGTACCAGATATGCAGGGATGGCTCAACATTGGAGAAACAATGAATGTAATTCATCACATAAATAAAACAAAAGACAAGAAACATATGATCGTATCAATTGATGCAGAAAAGGCATTTGACAAAGTTCAACACCCATTTATGATAAAAACTCTCAGCAAAATAGGAATAGAAGAGAAATTCCTCAACATAGTAAAGGGCATTTATACAAAGCCAGCCAGCATCATCCTAAATGGAGAGAGTCTGAAAGCATTCTCTTTGAGAATAGGAACCAGACAAGAATGCCCTTTATCACCACTGTTATTCAACATTGTGCTGGAGGTCCTACCCAGAGCAATTAGGCTAGAAAAAGAAATAAAGAGCATCCAGATTGGTAAGGAAGAAGTAAAAGTAACCCTATTTGCAGATAATATGATCTTATACACAGAAAACCCTCAAAGAATCCCCAAGAAAACTACTGGAACTAATAGAAGATTTCAGCAAAGTATCAGGATACAAGATACACATACAAAAATCACTTGGTTCCCTCTAGACCAACAAAGAGAACTTCAAAAAGGAAATCACCTGATCAATACCATTTACAATAGTCCCCAAGAAGATAAAATACTCGGGAATAAATCTAACCAGAGACATAAAAGACCTATACAAAGAAAACTACAAGACACTACTGCCAGAAACCAAAAGAGATCTGCATAAGTGGAAAAACATACCTTGCTTATGGATAGGAAGACTCAACATTGTGAAAATGTCAATCCTACCTAAAGCGATCTACAGATACAATGCAATCCCCCAAATTCCAATGACATTTTTTAACGAGATAGAGAAACAAATCACCAACTTCATGTGGAAAGGGAAGAGGCCCCAGATAAGTAAAGCATTACTGAAAAGAAGAATAACAAAGTGGGAGGCCTGACACTACCTAATTTTAGAAGCTATCGTACTGCCATGGTAGTCAAAACAGCTTGGTACTGGTACAACAACAGATACATAGACCAACAGAACAGAATTGAGAATCCAGATGTAAATTCATCTACCTATGAACAGCTGATATTCGACAAAAGCCCAAAGTCTGTTAAATGGGGAAAAGACAGTCTCTTTAACAAATGATGCTGGCATAAATGGATATCCATCTGCAAAAAACTGAAACAAGCCCATACCTCACACCATGCACAAAAACTAACTCAAAATGGATCAAAGACCTAAACATAAAATAAAAAAATGATAAAGATCATGGAAGAAAAAATAGGGACAACGCTAGGAGCCCTAATACATGGCATAAACACAATACAAAATAAGTATTGCACAATCATCAGAAGAGAAACTAGATAACTGGGAGCTCCTAAAAATCAAACACTTATGCTCATCAAATGACTTCACAAAGAGTAAAAAGACAACTTACAGACTGGGAAAAAATTTGGGGCTACGACATATCCGATCAGGGTCTAATCTCTAAAATCTATAAGATACTGCTAAACTTCAACCACAAAAAGACAAATAACTCAATTAAAAATTGGGCAAAGGATATGCACAGGCACTTCACCAAAGAAGACATTTAGGTGGCTAACAGATACATGAGGAAACGCTGACAATCATTAGCTGTTAGACAAATGCAAATCAAAACTACAATGAAATACCATCTCCCCCCAACAAGGCTAGCATTAATCCAAAAAACACAAAATAATAAATGTTGGAGAGGTTGTGGAGAGATTGGAAAATTTATACACTGCTGGTGGGAATGTAAAATGGTACAACCACTTTGGAAATTGATTTGGCACTTCCTTAAAAAGCTAGAAATAAAAGTATCATATGATCCAGCAATCCCACTCCTTGTAATATATCCTAAAGAAATAAGAGCTGTCACATGAATAGATGTATGCACACCTATGTTCATTGCAGCACTGTTCACAATAGCAAAAAGATGGTAACAACCTAGGTGCCCATCAATGGACGAATGGATAAACAAATTATGGTATATTCGCACAATAGAATAGTACACAACGTTGAAGAAAAATGACGAATCTGCGAAACATTTCATAACATGGATGAATCTGGAAGGCATTATGCTAAGTGAAATTAGTCAGTTGCAAAAGGACAAATATTATATGAGATCACTATTATAACAGCTCAAGAAATGGCTTAAACACAGAAGAAAACATTCTTTGATGGGTACGAGGGTGAGGAGGGAGGGAGAGGGATATTCACTAACTAGATAGTAGATAAAATTATCTTAACTGAAGGGAAGGACAACACACAATACAGGGGAAGTCAGCACAACTGGACTAAACCAAAAACTAAAGTTTTCTGAATACAACCAAACACTTCAAGGAACAGAGTAGCAGGGGCGGGGGTCTGGGGACCATGGTTTCAGGGGACATGTAGGTCAGTTGGCATAACAAAGTTTACTAAGAAAATGTTCTGCATCCCACTTTGGTGAGTGGCGTCTGGGGTCTTAAAAGCTAGTGAGTGGCCATCTAAGATACATCAATTTGTCCCAACCCACCTGGAGCAAAGGAGAATGAAGAACACCAAAGACACAAGGAAAATATTAGCCCAAGAGACAGAAAGGGCCACATAAACCCAGAGACTCCATCAGCCTGAGACCAGAAGAACTAGATGGTGCCTGGCTACCACCAATGACCGCCCTGAAGGGATTCAACAGAGAGCCCCTGAAGGAGCAGGAAAAAAGTGGGGTACAGAACTCAAATTCTAGTAAAAAAAAACCAGACTTAATGGTCTGACTGAGACTGGAGGGACCCCAGAAGACATGGCTCCCGGACTCTCTGTTAACCCAGAACTAAAACCATTCCGGAAGCCAACTCTTCAGACAAAGATTAGACTGGAGTATGAGACATAAAATGATACTCGTTAGGAGTGTACTTCTTAGCTTTAGTAGATACACGAGACTAAATGGGCAGCTCCTGTCCGGAGGCGAGACGAGAAGGCAGAAAGGGACAGGAGCTGGTTGACTGGACACGGGAAATCTGGGGTGGAAAGGAGGAGTGTGAGGTCACATTATAGGGCTAGCAACTAGGGCCACATAACAATGTGTGTATAAATTTTTGTATGAGAAACTAACTTGAGCTGTAAACTTCTACCTAAAGCACAATAAAAATAAATAAATTTAATTTTGTTAATTGTGCTAAATCTACACGTAACAAATAGTTTGCCTTTTCAACATCCTTCACATGTACGATTCACTGACATTAGTTATGTTTATCATGTTAGTCAACCATTAGCATTATCCGTTTCCAAATTTTGTCGTCACCCTTAAGAGAAGCTCAATATCCCATAATCAGTGAGTCCCCCTTTTCCCCTCCCTCCCACCTTGCCCTGTAAGCACCAGTAAACTTTGGTCTTTATATACTTGATAATTCTAGATATTTCGTATAAGTGGAATCATATAGTATTTGTCCCTTTGTGACTGACTTATTTCAGCATAATATTCTCATTTTTTAATCATATTCTCAACTGCTTTTTTTTTTTTTAAATGAGCTTCCGCTGTTTGTCTCACTATCCCTCCCCCTCACTCAGTCATTCATTTAGTAAACATTTGACAAATGCCCTCTTTGCTCGCAGCTCTGTGAAGGGCACAGGCAGATCTAATGATGAAAAAGTCAAACTTGGTCCTGGTACCCACAGAGCTTTCAGTCCAGTGGCAGACAGAGCCAGGGAGTAAGAACATTGCACAACACATTCTTTGATTACAGTTGTGAAAATGCTCTGAAGAAGAAATGCAGTGTGCAATGACAGCAAATACCACAGGGGCCAAGCTTGCACACATACACACACGCACACACTCTTGGATTTTTCTTCTTCTTCAGTTTTCTTAGTCTTGTAGGAAACAAAAAAAAAAAAGAATCACTTTGACCTAAACACTGGATGTTGTTAGATTTGGCAGTTACTCAAGAATATTCTTAGCTGCATGGGATTGTCCTGGGTCCTGAAACACCCTTTGATGTTTAGGGAGAAGTTTAAGATGGTGATATTTTTCTCACATTTTATTTAAAAGAAATAGTACTTAATAAAACCACTTGTCTGTTGTAATAAGATTCTGTAAGATGAGGAAAATATCTTTGAAGGAGATTTAAACCTATGCTAGACATGTGTGCTGCTTTTTAGTCTTAGAAAAGAGCAAAGATATCTGCTATATGGCATCTGTCTCATTCCACAGTCTAGTAGGAATAATAACCCTAAAGGGCAGAGTGTAGGCGTTACCATTTAGCAGGTGCTGTGGAAGGTCCCTGATGGCACAAACAGTTTGCACTCGGCTACTCTCCAAAAGATGGCAGTTCAAATCCACCTAGTGTCACCACAGAAGAAAGGCCTGGCGATCTTTCAAAAAATCAGCTATTGAAAACTATGAAGTGCAGTGCTACTCTGACACACATGGGGCTGTCATGAGTGGGAAGTTGATTAGATGGTAATGGGTTATGGGTGGATGGGTGTGGGTGCCTTTATCCTTTTTTGGGTGTTTCCAATTTCTAGCTCCATGATTCATGATGGGGATCTCCTAAAGTTGACCCTTTCCCCTGAAAAATGTCTACTTAGATGGGGTGACTTAGTAATGTTTGAACCTTTACAATTGTACAAGAATAACAATAGTTCAAAAAATGCAATCTGTCATGCCTGAGTGCTTCCTTTTATGTACATTTGTGCTCCATAGAAGCCTCTGTGCATCCTGTGTAGAGGTGTTCCACGCTGAGCAGCGCGTTTACAGCTGGCGCTGCCGAGAGAGGGCATGCCTGCCCCTGTGCTTGTGCCCTTTTCCAGAGCAATGGCTCTTTCTTGTTAGCTGGCTGGCTGCCAGACCCGACAGGCAAGCATGCTGATTTCCAAATGCAATGCTTTGCTAGGACTGGAATCAAAGTTGCCAGCAGCAACGAGCCCTTTCATCTTCCCTTCCTCTCTTCTTGTACATTCAGTGAGATTCAGCAGGAAAACGTGGCCAACAAAAGGCAAAGGTCCTGTAACAGTCTTTAATACTCTCAAGTATGGCTTTCAGACTTTAATTGTCTAAAAATGGCATGTATTATTGGTTTAAGTATTGACTTTAGGGCTGCAAATTAGTTTCAATTCTTTTGTTACATTATCTGTGAGTCTACTGTTTCTTCCCTCTGCAGCGATGCAAAGTTCATATCTGAAAGACTTGGCTCGGGGAACTAGAGAAATCTCCAATTTGCCTGGGAAAGGTATTAGTAGTTTTTAGAAGTTATGTGTCAACTGTAATAATGAGGTAGCCCCATGAGCCCTCAAATGCGAAAGCTTTTTAAAAAAATTGAGCCAGCAATATTTGATTGGTCAGGAATCTATAAGTTGAAAATGATAGTAAGCCAACTCATTGTGGCCTGAACCAAAAGATACACTTAGTAGAAAGTCCAGGAATTGAAAAGTCCATCAGGTATGGCTGGATCCAGGAGTCCAAATTACATAATCAGGGCTTAGCCTTTCTCCTTTCATACTTCCACTTTTCTTTGTTCTCTATTGTCTTCATTATTGGTCATGTGTGACCTCTGAAGGCTCAGGCTTACACTACCTATCAAATGCAGCAGTAGTCTTTCTGGTAGTCTTAGAGTTCACTCTGATTGGACTAACTTAGTGTCACTATTCTCTGAACCAATCATTGTGGTCAAGTGGATGGAATATGCTGATTATTCAGGTCTGGATCACATGACTACCGTTGAAACTGAAAGTGGGTATAAGTTTAGCTGATAAACGCCACCCAAATCACATAGACAGAAAGTTGAAGAGGGCTTGTCCTCAAAGGAAAATCATGTTGCCATTTCCCAAAAAAAAAGAGAAATGGACGCTGGACAGACAAAAACAGTCAATGTCAATATGACTCGTATCATAGCACGTCCAAGGACTCTTCCTTGCAGAATATCTGTCTCCACTCTTGCCCTTGACATGTTGCCTTCTTTTAGGCCCCTGAATGGACTAAGCTTCATCCCACCTAACAGTCTCCTCATTCTCCCTGCACCAGGCAACTCCATATTTTCCAAACAAGCCCTGCACTGTCATGTCACTAAGCTCTTACTCATGGTCTTTCTTCTCTGTTATCCATCTTGGTTTTAATTCTCCTTCTCATCTTTCAAAGCCCAGTCCAATTATCAACCCTCTGCTGCCTACCCCAAAAGGACCTCATTGCTCCCATCTATTTCCCCATAGCTCTATTAGAGCAGCTGTCGAGTAGTATTTCAGTTAAGTGTTTATATGTTGGCTTCTGCAGCCAGTCTGCAAGCTCTTCGAGAGTTGGAGCTGTGTCGCTCTCACTTTATGTAATAAAGTGGAGAAATCATTATCAAAATAGCACTTTCATAAGTTTCCTTACGGAAGGAACTATTTACAAAAGTACCTTGATATACAGTAATTACTGCTCCACTTGAAATAGGTGAGCTAAGTGCTTTGCATACATTATTTCACTTACTCCTCACAAAATCCATAAGGCAGGAACTATTTATTATTCTTTCCCTCTACAGGTGAGGAAAAGAAGGCTCAGAGAAGCTAAGCAACTTGTCCATAGTTACCCAGCTAATAAGTGGCAAAGCTGGGATTTGACTTGAGATCTGCTGATTTCAAAGCCTTAGGTGTTAACCACTGTATAAACTGTCTCTTAGCTTGAAACTGTATTTGCAAACGGTAGCTGTTTGACACCAATGGACTCCCTAAAGAGATGCCACTTCCCCACCCTGCTACACCCTATCCTACCCTCACGAGAAATAAATGCTGCTTTCTTGGTGTGGGATTTTCCACAGCTAAAGATTCAGCGTTGAGGTGTCTACTGCGCCAGTTTTCTAAGCACCTTTATTCCTTACTGTTATGGATTGAATTGTGTCCCTCAAAAATGTGTGTCAACTTGGCTAGTCCATGATTCCCAGTATTGTGTGATTGTCCACCATTTTGTCATCTGATGTGATTTTTCTATGCATTGTAAATCCTACCTCTATGATGTTAATGAGGTGGGATTAACGGCAGTTATGTTAATGAGGTAGGACTCAATCTACAAAATTAGTTTGCTTCTTAATCTCTTTTGAGATATAGAAGAGAGAAGCTAGCAGAGAGACATGGGGACCTCCTACCGCCAAGAAGGCAGAGCCAGGAGTGGAGCATGTCCTTTAGAACTGGGGTCCCTATGCTGAGAAGCTCCCTAGACCGGGGGAAGATTGGTAACAAGGACCTTCCCCCAGAGCCTAAAGAGAGAGAAAGACTTCCCCTGGAACTAGTGACCTGAATTTGGACTTCTAGCCTCCTAGACTGTGAAAGAATAAATTTCTCTTTGTTAAAGGCATCCACTTGTGGTATTTCTGTTACAGCAGCACTAGATAACTAAGACACTTAACTTTGCAAGTAGTTGATTCCAGCTTTGCTGGTCCACCCATGGACACCCTGTCCCAAACAGAATGAGACGATTCTTTCTGTAATAAAAGTTCACACTAACATTGGCAAGATTTTTCAAAATGTATGCAGTTCACAGAAATTGTATTTGCTCTTTCTTATGTAAATAAGGCAGCCTGACGTGTATCCCGTAGGTGGCACTAGCCTTGGCCCCCCGACTGACTATAATTGGATATGTTCTGTTATTAAGCAGCTGCTGAAAGGGTCTCATGGTATGTTGCATGGCTTCCTAGCAAGAGAATTGTTCTGGGTGGAGCAAGGTTCTTTCTCAGTTTACACTCACCTTTTCCCCACCCTTAGCACATGGTCATCTAGATGAAATACCTGATTCTTAATTGCACAAGAAGGAAGTGCAACCAACAAGTGTGACAGTGTTCCTAGACCACCCTTGCAGTGGCTGGCTCTTTGGCACTGTGAGCTGCTTAGAGCTGACGGTGGGGAGGTGAAAATACAGATGCAAGGCAAAGCATTGGAGGAAAACCACCTCAGATTCAGCTTCTGGACTGAAGTCGTAGGCTGTGCCAAGAAATGCTACATTCTGTATAACTAGGGCAGCTGATTACTTTCATTAGGGATACTGTCTAGTCAACTCAGTCAGCATTTCCTATGTCTCTTCTAATAATCCAAACCATTCCAGAAGCTGAAAATGATATAGGGTGAAACTAGTATGGTTCCTGTATTCCATAATAATGATGAATGAGTAATATTGACTCTACTAAACATTGATTAGTCATTGATTAGGGTTGCTATGAGTTGGAATAGACTCGACAGCAGCGAGTTTGGTTTTTGGGTTTTAACCATTGATTCAGCCAGAAATGATTGGCAACCTATGGTGGAACAAAGGGATAGAGTGATAGACTGCACAGACGTGGTTTCTACCCTCATGTAGCTTATAGTCTGGTAGAGAACATAGACAGTAAACAAGTAATTGCACAAGTCTAGGATGATAAATACTATGATAATCCAAACAAAAACCAAACCCATTGCTGTTGAGTTGATTCCGACTCACAGCGACTCTATAGGACAGAGAAGAAGTGCCCCCATAGGGCTTCCAAGGAACAGCTGGTGGATTTGAACTGCTGACCTTTTGGTTAGCAGCCGAGCTCTTAACCACTGCACCACCAGGGCTCCAAATATTATGATAGTAATGAGTAATATGGGAATATATGCCAGAGGTTGAACCTAGTCTGGAGGAGGGTAGTTCACGGAAATCACCAGAAGAGGTCATTTTAAGGTGAGATCCAAAAGTGAGTTGGAAGGAACTGGGCAGAATGAGGAGGAGGAGAAGGAAGAAGGAGGCAGAAGGAAGAGTCTATGTGACGGCCCAAAGATAGGGTGGAAGGAGACATCTTTGAAGAAGTGAAAAAAAGACTGTGAGCCTGGAGCTGGAGATAAGTAGCAGAAGATGGGGCTGAAAATATTTATAAGCAAGGCCAGGTAATGCAAGGCTTAGCAACCACTTTAAGGAAGTTAAAAGACATTCAAGAGCAATGGAGAATCATGGAAGCTAGGAATGAGGACAGAAGGAAGGAAGGAGCCAGGTATTAAGATCCATTCTAGACACTCATGTATTAGACACAGTCATCGCTGTAAGAAATATTCATTGTATACTTTGAAGATGGGAGCAGCGGTTGTAGGAAGTTGGAGAGGAGAGAGAGCACCCAGCAAACTCAAAATAGCAAAATAATAAGAACTGCCATATTGGAGGTATAGGCCCAATGCAGGGGAAACCTGATGATGAAGCCCATTTTGTCTGATACCATGAAAGAAGACTTTACAGAGTAAGGGATGCAAGCTGAGATCCAAAAGCTGTCCAGAGTTTTGGAACATCCCAATGGGAAGCATTTTTGGTAGTGAAGTGAGGCTAGCATGTCCCAGGGCAAAGTTTGGAAAATACCAATAATCTAATGGGACTAAAGTATAGGAGACTTGAGATAATCTAGTGGGTGGAATGTTGAGTATATAAATTTGAGTTAGATTAGGACTTTGAATGTCAGAATGTGAGAGATGGCAGTTTTTAGGGGGCACTAATGCACTTGGTAATGCCACTGAAGATTGTGAGGATAGAATTAACGTGATCTGTTGGGCTCTTTAGAAAAATCTCTGTCCACCATGCATAAAAACAATTGGTGGAGAGAGAAACTTGAAGTGAGAGGGGGCAGTTAGGAATTTCTTGTAATAGCACAGGTTGGAGATGATTTTGGTCTAATCAGGATCAGTGGCAGTGGAAATGGAAGGTAGAGTCAGGAAATGAAGGGTAATGTGGGTAAAATGTATTATAACTCAGCAACTTGTATGTGGGGAAGGAAATGTTAGATAATTTCAATATCCTAACTGATCAGAGGATAGGAATGACATTAACATAGATGAGGAACATGAGAAGAGTAGACAGCTTGATAAGGAAAGTGATAAGTTCAATTATATACCCACAGAGTTTGAAGTATCTGTGGCATTACTGTGTACTGGAAGCAAGATTAGAATTTCAGCCAATTCAAAGACCTGTTCTGGTAGACACTGAGAGTATGAGCCAGTGGAAGCAAATATTAACAAGTACCAGGTACTTTAGTGTTTACATATTCAAGATCCAATTTTTTGAAACCTGGCCATTCCACACTAAAAAGAACCAAGACTCCATGGAAGAATGGCTGATACCAGATCTGGGACAAGGAATGTACAAGATAAGCCTGGGCCATCTTTTCATACTAGATAGCAAAGAAGCAAGCAAAGAAAAATGAAAGTCACATCAAAAGGACACAGGAATCAGCTTAAAGGGCCTCTCACTAACCAAAGATGGGGCAATTTGAACATCAAAACAAATAAATTGCAATTGATTAAAACCTCTATGAATGTATAAAAATCCATATATTTGTAATAAGACTCAAAACTTGATAACCCCTACCCCTAAAAATCCAAAACCCCTTAACATGGGAAGTAACTCTTCACTCTGAAAATTAACAATTAAAAGGGAAGAATTAAACATTTATTCTGCCTTTTCTGAATAAGCTGTATGTCAGTGTGACCAAGTAACCCTAGTCAACGAAGAAAATAACTCCTTTTTTCCTAGGAGAAATTCCTAGGATTATTCCAGCTAACAAATGGTAAAGTTTTTAAAAATCACCAATTTGCCATCCCTCATGAAATAATTGATTTAGGCAAAGATTTTCAGTGAATAAAAACATGTTAGGAATTTATGAAGAATTTTGCAATGGAAGGATCCGCTTTTACCACCTAAACCCTCTCTTCAATGTAGATACTATTCCTAGGGAGGAGACCAGAAATTACTTACCTTTTGATGTAAGATGAAACACATAACACCACCAAAGAAGTATTCTTGCAAAAAAAAATTTAATAAAAAGGGAAAACCTGAATATATTTGAGCCCTTTGAGCTAAATTTCTGTTTACAAGCAATATGGGGTATGGAGAAACAAGTTAAATGCCACAGTGAAGAAACAAACAGCTAAATCGAGGCTGAAATTTTCTAATCCATTTTGTTTGATAAGACAATAGAATGCAAAAATAAAAGGATGGAGGGGAGGAAGCACTGCTCTAGATTAAAAGATGCTAAGAGATATAACCAAATGCAACATGTAGAGTCTATTTGGACACTGTTTTGAACAAACCAATTGTAAAAATACCTTTTAAGACAGTCAATAGAATGAGTTATAGAAGAAACCAAAGAATTATTGTTAATTTTGTTAAGGGTGATGATGGTGTTGTGCTTATGTAATAAAATGTCTGTTTTTTAGAAACACATAATGAAGTATACAATCCAAAACCAAACCCATTGCCTTCCAGGCGATTCTGACCTTTTGGTGAGCAGCCGTAGCTCCTAACCACTGTGCAACCAGGGCTGCTAATGAAGTATAGAGGGGTGAAATAACATGATATCTGGGATTTGCTTTAAAATCCTTAGCTAAAAAAGGAAGGTATGTGTGTATGAAGCTAGTGTGGCAAAATCTAAGAAATTATTGCATCTGGGTGTAGTATGTGGGGGTTCACTATACTGATCTCTCTTGTTTTGTGTGTGTTTGAAATTTTTCATGAAAAATCATGACTGTGGTACTGTGAGGTAGGTAAGGCAGAGATCTTCACCACACAGATCATGGAACTGTGCGTATGAAGCTTAAGTATTTTATGAAGTCATACAGATAAGAAGGAACAGAGCTGGGATTAGAACCCTAATTCTAAGTCTAGTGCTCTTTCCGCAACATCTTCCACTTTATTTATCTGGAATATGTTCAAGGCCACTCTCTTTCAGGTGAAATAGCCCAAGAGGTAACTCTAGTGTTGGGAGGAGACAGCCGCCATTTTGCACAGAAGCCTTGCCTATTTCCCTAGAACTGGAAAGGAGAGCTATGGTTTAACAACTGGCTCCTGGAAGGAGCTGGTTTCCAGCTGCTGAGCTATGAGTGAGCAGGTGTTAGTAGGGGTTTTTTCACTGACTGCAAGTTAGACAAGGCCCTGGCTTCTGGCCTTTCCCAAGCCGCAGCCAAATCCCAGGCAGGCTGATCAGATGCAAGCATGTTTCTACCTGCTCCCAGCTGTGCTGGTCACACTGGGCTACCCTGCCTCAAGTATGAGAATATTAAATGTTTTAATGAGAGTAAAAGAAAACTTACTTGGTCACTTATAAGCAAAACTGTGGGCAAAATTCACATTTAGATGGCATCTATAATTTTCTTTTCCTGTATTTTTGGGGAGCCCTGGTGGTACAGTGGTTAAGAGCTTGGCTGTGAATCAAAAGGTTGGCAGTTTGAATCCACTAGCTGCTCCTTGGAAGCCCTATGGGGCAGTTCCACTCTGTCCTATAGGGTCGCTATGAGTCAGAATTGAAAGAACAGCAACCAGTTTCATATTTTTTTGGGAGGTTTTCTCTGGATCAGCAAAAAGGTGGGCGTGCTAACACAGCTGAAACATAACTAGCTTTATTTTCAGTAAAATGACACTAACTGCCTTTACTGCCTATTGCAAGTCAGGCACCCTATCAGTGGCTCTGCAAAAAATTAACTCATCCTAGTCAAGTTAAATTTTAATTAAAAACAAAATAATCTGGAACTGTGATTTTAGAAAATTCAAGTCCTAAGATGGCATTGGAAGCCTACTATTTACTTTTCCTTCTTGAAACAGGCTGCCTTTTCTGGAAAGCCAGAGAAAATTGTTGCAGAAACAATAGATCCTTGAGATTCAATAACCATTGATGAAACTCTAGGCTGACACCCATAAAGTTTGTACATTCTACTTGTAGACAGAGAGCAGAAATCTCTGTTTTCTTTGGTTTTAAAGGTATCTAAGCGTAGCTTGTGGGGCAATTTGTCACGGTGTGGGTTGTAGGCAGTGGATGTCACCAAGAAGAAAATATGTTCACAGGATGAGTTAATTGAAAAAGTTAAAATATAATCATGATACTATAAGCTCCATGAGCAATCCTGTCTATCTTATCATTATATCATTACGAACACAGTTCCTAGCTCAGAGTAGATATTAAACAAGTATTTATTGAATAAATAAATAAATAACGAATGAAAATGAATTTGCTCTCCCCAAAATGTGGCCAATACCCATGTGAATTCCTTCCCAAGTAGAACACAGTCAGGCAAGCAGTAAGATAGATTATCGTTGTCTGCAACTTGTACATCACAGAAAGACATGATTTATTCCATGTGTTACAAATTCATAGGTATTCCTCAAATCTTAGCAAGTGTGGCTAAAAACTGTGCATTGTTCTTCTCATTCTTCCTCTAATTTCAATCAGTGCTGTGGGTTTTCTCCTTTTCTAAAAATCACTTCTTTCCAAACCCAGATGCTCACCAGCTAAGTGAGGGTTCTTGAAATCTCATCTGATCTTGTCAGCTACTTCAGGCCTCTATGTTTCCAAAGTATCCTACACACTACTCTGCCATATAAATCCTCCTAAAGCACAGGTGTCATCCATTTTCTACCCAACTCCAAGTTTCTCCAAACTCCCTATTGTCTACAGGTTACTCAGACATGCCCAACTTGACAGGCTCTGTCATCAGAATCCTGTCTGCCAATCCACTCATTCTTCCCACCCTGCCCTAACAGGAGTCTCTGCTCCAGCCAGGGCGGCGTTTGTCTCTTAGCCCTGGTCCTGGTAGGCTATGGGCAGTCAGCAAACCCATGCAGAAGGAATTAGGCAGCTGTGCTCAGTTCCTTCATTTCCCAAATGCTTAGGAATTCTGTTTAACCAGAAACCCCACTAGTCATGGCTTTATACACATTATATATGCAGTTTAGATAGCTCAAGTTCATCGCTGAATATTTTTATGCTAATTCCATTAGAAAAGGTTTGTGCATTTGAGGAGGATCTGACTGCCCTAGCCTCCTCAGTTGCCACACTTCCCTCCGATTACTTACACCACCCATTGTTCTAGTTTCTTGTATTTCGTACTTGAGTCAAAGCTTGAGCTACAAAAAGCCCCTTGCATTATTATAATTGGTCTGGAGCAAGAAAGTTCAATATTTGAAATTTCTGATGAGTTTTATTTTTCTATCTTTTATTTTTGTTTCACAAGGGCTCTGGGAGCCCTTATGCACTGTATAGAAAACTTGTTCTTCCAGAGTGGAAGTTGAACCTAGTAATTAGGGGCACCAACTGTAGCATCAGACCTGAGTTCAAGTAAGAGCTCTAATACTTACTATTCAGTGTCTTTAAAACTTGGTTTTCCTAGCTGAAAATGGAGATAATAATACTTACTAGGCTGTTATGAGAATTTGAAAGGAGGCATGTATAAAGTGCTTGACATAATGTCCAGCACATAGTAAATAATAAAAATACTTAAAAAGTCAACAGTTATGAGAGCTGATCATGTGACAGACTCTGATAGCCCTTCACTTGCATTACCTAATTTAATCCTTACAGTATAACTGTAGATGTAAGTATTATTATTAATTCCATTTTAAAGGGACAGGATTGAGATTTGAATCCCAACACCCAAACTTTTAATTGTTCCATCGTGCTGCCTTTTAACTGCATAACAGTGCTGTCCTAAAGGGCTATGCATTGAAGGGAGCCCATTCAAGAAACTATATGGTCTTGTTTTTGTTCAAATATTTTTTCTTCCTCTTTCTCTCTCTTCTCCTCTGGAACTCTTATTATGCATATGTTGGTATGTTTGACAGCGTTCACAGGTCTCTGAGGCCCTGTTTAATTTTTTTTTTCAATCTTTTTTCTTTCTGTTACTCAGACTGGAGAATCGCAATTTACCCATTTTCAAGTTCACTGTTTTTTGTTTGTTTTTTTTTTAATGTCTGATCAAATTTGCTGTTGAGTCCCTCTAGTGAATTTTTTATTTCAGTTATTATACTTTTCAACTCTAGATTTCAATTTGGATCTTTTTTATAATTATTTGTGATAGGCAGAAAATAGCCCCCACCCCCATAGCTACATCCTAATCCCTGAAAACTGTGAATATGTTACTTTACATGGCAAAAGAGACTTTGTAGATGTTATTAAGTGAAGGATCTTAAAATGGGTAGATTATCTTGGATTACCTGACTAAGCCCAATGTAATAACAAATATCCTTATAAGAAAGAAGCAAGGGGGTCAGAGTCAAAGATGAAGATGTGACAACAGAAAGAGAGGTCAAAGTGATGCAAGGCCGTGAGCCAAGGAATGCAGACAGCCTGTAGAAACTGGAAAAGTGAGGAAACATATTCTTCCATAGAGCCTACAGAAGGAACACAGCCCTGTTAACCGATTTTAGACTTCTGACATACAGTACTGTAAGATTATCAATTTGTATTGTTTTAAGCTGCTAAATTATGATCATCTGTTACAGCAGCAGTAAGACTAATATATTGTTGATATTCTGTTTGGTGAAACATTATTCTTTGCTTTTCTTTCATTCTTTAAACATGATTTTCTTTAGTTCTTTTAACATACTTATTAGAAATGATTTAAAATCTTTGTCTAGTAAGTCCAACATCTGGGCTTTCTTGGGGATAGTTTCTATTGACTGCTTTTTTTCCTGTGTGTGAGCCATACTTTCCTATTTCTTTATGTGTCTCATAGTTTGTTCTGAAAACTGGACATTTTAAATAATATTAGGTACCAACTCTAGAAATAAGATTCCTCCCCCAACCCAGGGTTTGTTGTTGTTGTTCGTGCTACAGTTTGTTTGTTTGCTTAGTGACTTCCCTAAACTAATTCTATAAAGTCTGTATTCTTCGTAATGTATAACCACTGAAGTCTCTGCTCAGCTTGTTGGAGTTGTCATGTGCTGTCAAGTCAATTTCAATTCACAGAAACCCTATAGCACAAAGTAGAACTGTCTCATGGAGTTTCCAAGGCTGTACTCTTTACAGAAGCACATTGACACATCTTTCTGCTGTGGAGCGACTGGTGAATTCAAACTGATGAACTTTCATTTAGCAGCTGTGATGGTTAAGGTTATATGTCACCTTGGCTAGGACAAGATTCTCAGTGGTTTAGCAGATACTATGTAATCATCCTCCATTTTGTGATCTGATGTGAGCAACCAATCTGTTGAAAGGTGAGTTTCCTTGGGGGTGTGGCCTGCATCCAATGTATATGAATGTTCTGCACTTGATCTTAGTGAAAAGGCTGAGAAGCAATTATATATGGATGTTCTGGCAAAGCTCACCCTCTCTTGATCCTGCCTTTGACTCGTCATCCTCTGACCTTCAGTTCTTGAAACATGAGCCAGCAGCCTGCCATCTGACCTGCAACCACATGAGTCAGGAGAAGCCTCCAGTCTGATGCCTGACCCATGGATTTGGGACTTGCCAGGCTCCACAACTGGGCCATTTCCTTGAATTAAATCTCTCTCTCTCTCTCTCTCTCTCTCTCTATATATATATATATATATATATAT
>NW_004443967.1:2207749-2234159 GCF_000243295.1 Trichechus manatus latirostris | reverse complement strand
TATATGTACATACACATATATACACTTCACTGGTTTTGCTCCTCTAGAGAACCCAACCTGAGACGCTTGGCACTGAGAGTGGTTCTAGAAGAACAAAATTGTAAGGATGTTTTCTAAATTGGTTCACAAGTCTGGCTTGTCTTAAAGGTGCTGATGACTCTGCCTCCAGTAGTAAAGAGAGCAGTGCTAATACACGGCATGAGGTGACAAGAGAAATACACAAAATATCACCACCAATGAAACAAGTATGTGAGATAGACAAAGCTTTGTGTGGTTGAATATTTGATACTTTTCTACAATTTTCTCAGAATGAGAAGTATAAGGAAGCAGGTTGGTTGGTCCTACTTTTGCTAGAAAAAAGTGGTGAAAGAAAGAGATGACTTCAGGGCTTCAGAGTCACATCTCAAGCGCTGCATATAAGACCTGAAAGTTGCCACTTGTGCCTTGAAAGAAAAACTTATTTCCTGTAGTAACAGAGCTGATATTGCTGAAAACCAAAACCAAAATCTTATTGTAAGAATGGCTGAATTACAATGCCAATTGAATTTCCAACCTCAAATTGTGTCTGAAGTTAAACTGAAGGCATTGACTGGGAAAAAAACAGATCCTGAAACATGGGATAGGGACATAGAGGCAGATAATCAGGCAGCTGGGGACATGGAGCTCCTAAATTCCATTGAATCACGCCTGTCAACAGAACCAGGCCTCTTATTCCCATATGAAGAGATTATTCCATGTTTGCCTGCTAATCCACTCCCCTGCCGGTAAAACCATTATCCCTTACACCCCCATAGATAAGATTAACCCAGCTGTGCCTGAAGAGTCTCTGAAATATTGCCTGGGGCAGCCCCTGGGAGGGTGCCTGGGGCATCTTTTGAGGCAGATGCCTTCCAAGACATTGCTGAATGTCTTCAGGACACACCCCCACCACCCATTTTTGCTTCTATACCTATAACTAGACTTAAGTCACAGCAAGCCCCAAGAGGTAAAGTACAAAATGTGAACCAGGAGGAGGTACATGCCAAAAGAATTGCTTGATTTTTCCAATATACACAAACAGAAACCTGTTTGTATATGTGTAGGAATGGCTATGAAGGGCGTGGGATAATGGTGCAAGGAACGTATAGTTGGATTAGTCTGAGTTTATTGATATGGGCCCACTAAGCACAGCTTCTTCATTCAATGTTTCACCTTGAGAGGTTAGAAAAGGATCTAATAGTTTATTTGGTTGGTTTACTGAAGCATGGACTAAACGGTAGCCTACACTAAATCATAGCCCTTGTGGCGCAATGATTAAGAGCTCAGCTACTAATCGAAATGTCAGCAGTTCAAATCCACCAGCTGCTCCTGGGAAACTGTATAGAACAGTTGTACTCTGTCCTATAGGGTCACTATGAGGAGGAATCAACTTGACAGCAATGGGTTTGATTTTGGTTTTAAACTAAAACAAGTTGAAACGCCAGACCTGCCTTGGTGTACTGTAGAAGAAGGTATCCAAAGGCTTAGGGAAATTGGCATGTTAGTGTGGATTTATCAGGTTGGACCCACATACTCTTCCATGGAATCCCCAGAGGTCACATTTTTTATCACAATGATGAGGGACAAATTTGTGAAGGGAGCCTTAGCATCTTTGAAGACTGCTGTGATTGTTATCTTATGCAAGTCAGATTTGACAGTGGGATCTGCTTTAAATAAATTAAGACACCTAACTAAAATGGGGCTGATTAGACACTGGGGTTGTAGGGGACAAGTGGTGATGGTTAATTGACAGACTTTGTGGGTGTGGTTACCATAATGGACAGCAGATTCAAAGCAGTAATTAGAATAGTCTGACTTGCATGGACGTATGGTATTGGCTACTTAGTCATGGTGTCCCTAGGAGTGAAATATATGGGAAATCTACTAAATATTTACTTGATCTGTACCAGTGCAGGAGCCCTGGTCGTGCAGAGGTTAAGAGTTTTGCTGCTAACCAAAAGGTTGGCAGTTCTAATCCACCAGCCACTCCTTGGAAACCCTATGGGGCAGTTCTACTCTGTCCTATGTGTTGGAATTGACTCGACAGCAATGGATTTGGTTTCATTAGAGGAGCCTAAGAGCCCTGGTTGTGAAGCAGTGGAGAGTTCAGCTGCTAACCAAAAGGTCAGCAGTTCTAATCCACCAACCACTTCTTGGAAACCCCATGTTGCAGTCCTACTCTGTCCTATAAGGTCTCTATGAGTCAGAATCAACTAGACAGCAATGGGTTGGGTTTTGGTTTGTACAAGTGGAAGAATTCTAAGTCAAGTGAATGGCAGGCTAACTTAAATCACCAGTATAGAGTCACGGCCCCTAGTCAATTTCCAGACTTGAGCCAGTTTTCAGACCTACAACCCCTGAATGAAGGGGAGGCTGGGTCCCCTTGAGGAAGGATCCGACTACACTGTGAAAAATTTATACTGTTAATCTTTCTCCCAGCCTTCCCAAAGGCATCTACAGCCTTTTATGAGAGTGACTGTTCATTGGGGAAAAGGAAGTAATCAGACTTTTCTGGGATTACTGGACACTGGCTCTGAACTGACACTAATTCCAGGAGATGCAAAATATCACTGTGTCCAAACAGTCAGCGTAGGGGTGTATGGAGGTCAGGTTATTAATGGAATCTTAGCTCAAGTCTGTCTCACAGTGCATAGAGTGGGTCCCCAAACCCACCCTGTAGTGATTTCTCCAGTTCCAGAATGCATAATTGGAGTAGACATACTCAGCAACTGGAAAACCCCCACACTGGGTCCCTGAATGTGGAGCAGGGGCTATTATGGTAGGAAAAGCTGAATGGAAGCCATTAGAACTTCCTCTACCTAGGAAAATAGTAAACCAAAAGTAATACTGCATTCCTGGAGGGATTGCAGAGATTAGTGCCACCATTAATGACTTGAAGGGTGCAGGAGTGGTGATTCTCACCACATCGCCATTCAGCTCACCTATTTGGCCTGTGCAAAAAACAGATGGATCTTGGAGAATGACAGTGGATTATTGTAAACTTAGCCAGGTGGTAATCTGTTCCAGATGTGGTTTCATTGCTTGAGCAAATCAATACATTTCTTGATATCTGATATGCAGCTATAGAAGTGGCCAATGCCTTTTTCTCAATTGAATTTTGAAGGAACACCAGAAGCAGTTTGCTTTCAGATGGCAAGGTCAGCAATACAACTTCACTGTCCTACCTCAGGGGTATAACAACTCTCCTGCCTCATAATTTAGTCCACAGGGACCTTGATCACCTTTCCTTCCACAAGACGTTACACTGGTTCATTACACTGATGACATTATACTGATTGAACCTAGTAATGAAGAAGTATCAATGACTGTTATGGATTGAATTGTGTCCTGCAAAAATATATGTCCACTTGGCTAGGCCATGATTCCCAGTATTGTGTGATTGTCCACGATTTTGTCATCTGATGTGATTTTCCTATGTGTTGAAATCCTGCTTCTATGACGTTAATGGGCAGGATTAGAGGCAATTATGTTAATGAGGCAAGACTCAGTCTACAAGATTAGGTTGCATCTTAAGTCAATCTCTTTTGAGATGTAGAAGAGAGCGGGGGACCTTATACCACTGAGAAAGTAGTGCCAGGAGAAGAGTGTGTCTTTTGGACCCGGGGTCCCTGCTGTGAAGCTCCTAGACCCGGGGAAGATTGATGACAAATTCCTTCCCTCAGAGCTGACAGAGAGAGAAAGTCTCCTCTTGGAGCTGGCACCCTGAATTCGGACTTATAGTCTCCTAGACTGTGAGAGAATAAATTTCTCTTTCTGAAAGCCATACAGTTGTGGTATTTCTCTTATAGCAGCACTAGATAACCAAGACAATGACTCCAGACTTACTGGTAAGACATTTGAGTGCTAGCTGGTGGGAAATTAATCTGAAAAAATTAAGGTGCCGTCCACCTCAGTGACATTTCTAAGGGCCCAGTGGTCTGGGGCATGTAGAGATATTCCTTCTAAAGTGAAGGATAAGTTGTTACATCTGGCTCCTTCTACAAATCAAAAGGAGACACAAAGTCTAGCAGGCCTCTTCGGATTTTGGATGCAACATATCCCTGATTTGGGTGTGCTACTCTAGCCTATTTATCAAGCGACTCGAAAAGCTGTTAATTTTGTGTGGGGCCCAGAACAAGAGAAGGCTCTGCAACATGTTCATGCTGCTGTGCAAGCTGCTCTGCCACTTGGGCCATATGGTTCAGCTAATTCAATGGTTCTTTAAGTGTCAGTGGCAGATAGAGATGATGTTTGGAGTCTTTGGCAGGCTCCTATAGGTGAATCACTGTGCAGACCCTTAGGATTTTGCAGCAAATCTCTGCCATCCTCTGCAGAAAGCTACACTCCTTTTGAGAAACAGCTTTTGGCTTGTTACTGGGCCTTAGTAGAGACTGAACGCCAAACCATGGGTCACC
Source organism: Trichechus manatus latirostris (assembly GCF_000243295.1). Classification (NCBI taxonomy): domain Eukaryota; kingdom Metazoa; phylum Chordata; class Mammalia; order Sirenia; family Trichechidae; genus Trichechus; species Trichechus manatus. The sequence goes on along the minus strand of NW_004443967.1, from coordinate 2,229,726 downwards.
AAGTCACCAGGCGGCCTGAGCTGCCCATCACAAACTAGGTGTTGACTGACCCACAAAGTCATAAAATTGGATGTGCACAGCAGCACTCCATTATTAAATGTAAGTATATACAAGATTAGGCCTGAGCAGTACCTGAAGGCACAAGTAAGTTGCATGAGGAAGTGGCCCAACTGCCCATGGTCTCCACTCCTGTCACATTACCTTCCCTCTCTCAGTCTCCACCTGTGGCTGCATGGGGAGTTCCTTATGATAAGTTGACTGAGGAAGAGAAAACTTGTGCCTGGTTTACAGATGGTTCTGTGCAAGATGAAGGCACCACTCAGAAGTGGACAGTGGCAGCATTGCAGCCCCTTTCTGGGACCTCCCTGAAGGACAGTTATGAAGGGAAATCCTACCAATGAGCAGAACTTTAAGAAGTGCACTTGGTTGTTCATTTTGCTTGCAAGAAGAGATAGTCAGATGTGTGCTTATATACTGATTCATGGGCTATGACCAATGGTTTGGCTGGATGGTCAGGGACTTTGAAGGAACATGATCAGAAAATTGGTAACAAGGAAGTATGGGGAAGAGGCTTGTGGGTAGACCTCTCTGCAAATATTTGTGTCTCATGTGAATGTTCACCAAAGTCTAACATTGGCAGAGAAGGATTTTAACAATCAAGTGGATAGGATGATGTGTTCTGTGGATACCAGTCAGCCTCTTTCTCCAGCCATTCCTGTCATTGCCCAATGGACTCATGAACAAAGTGGCCATGGTGGCAGACATAGAGGTTATGCATGGGCTCAGCAACATGGACTTCCACTCACCAAGGCTGACTTGGCTACAGCCACTGCTGAATGCCCAATCTGTCAGCAGCAGAGACCAACTCTGAGTCCCCCATATGGCACCATTCCTAGGGGCAATCAGCCAGCAACCTGGTGGCAAGTTGATTACGTTGGATCACTTCCATCATGGAAAAGGCAGCATTTTGTCCATACTGGGAGAGACACTTACTCTGGAAATAGATTTGCCTTCCCTGCATGCAATGTTTCTGCCAAAACTACGATCTGTGGACTTTCAGAAGGCCTTACCCACCATCACTCTATCCCACGCAACATTGCCTCAGATCAAGGGACTCACTTCACAGCAAATGAAGTGGGGCAGTGGGCCCATGCTCATAACATTCACTGGTCTTACCATGTTCCCCATCATCCTGAAACAGCTGGCTTGATAAAACAATGGAATGACCTTCTAAAGACACAATTACAGTACCAGCTAGACGGCAATACCTTACAGTGTTGGGACAGTGTTTTCTAGGAGGTTGTATGTGCTCTAAACTAGCATCCAATATATGGTGTTGTTTCTCCCATAGCTAGGATTCATGGGTCCAGCAATCAAGGGGTGAAAATGAGAGTGTCACCACTCACTATTACCCCTAGAGACCCACTGGCAAAATTTTTACTTTCAGTCCCCGCAACCCTATGCTCTACAGGTCTAGAGGTCTTAGTGTCAAAGGGAGGAATGGTCCCACCATGAGATACAACACTGATTCCGTTGAACTGGAAGTTAAGAATGGCACCCAGCCACTTTGGGCTCCTCATACCTCTGGATCAACAGGCAAAGAAAAGAGTTCCCATATTGGCTGGTGTGACAGATCCTGATTATCAAGGGGAAATTGGATTGATATTACATAATGGAGGTAAAGGAGAGTATGTCTGGAATACAGGAGATCCCTTAGGACGTCTCTTAGTACTACTCTGCTCTGTGATTAAAGTCAGTGGAAAACTATAGCAACACAATTGTAACATGACTACTAATGTCCCAGACCCTTCAGGAATGAAGGTTCGGGTTACCCCACAAGACAAAGAACCATGACCAGCTTGAGATGCTTGCTGAGGGCAAAGGGAATACGGAATGGGTGGTGGAAGAAGGTAGTTCTAAATATCAGCTACCACCACATAACCAGTTGCAGAAATGAGGACTATAATTGTTTTTAGCATTTCTTCCTTGTTTTGTTATATGTGTGTATGTACAAATACGTACATATATATCTATATAAATGTATCTCTGTATATCTCTATCTATCTAGCAAATATCTTTATTTTCTTCCCTCCCTTATTCTGTTACTTATTATAAAACGTAAGATGTGAATGGGGCGAGTGTGTTTTCAGTTGTACGCATGTTAGTTGTATCATGTCAGGCCCAAGTATGACTTTATAATTGTGATTGGAGCCCTGGTGGTGCAGTGGTTAAGAGCCTGGCTGCTAACCAGAAGGTCAGCAGTTTGAATCCACCAGCCCCTCCTTAGAAACCCTATGTAGGCAGTTCTACTCCATCCTATAAGATCAGTATGAGTCGGAATCAACTCAACAGCAACAGGTTTGGTGTTTTGTTTTATTTAGAGATTATGTGTGGTTTAAGGAGATGTGTACAGGTGCCAAGTTGACAAGGGTTGGATTGTGATGGTTAAAGTTACGTGTCAACTTGTCTAGGCCATGATTCTCAGTGGTTCAACAAATATTTGTAATCAACCTCCATTTTGTGATCTGATGTGAGCAACTAATCTGTTGAAAGTGGAATTTCCTTAGAGGTGTTGCCCGCATCCAATATATGGATGTTCTGGCAAAACTCACCCTCTCTCGATCCTGCATCCGACTCATCATCCTCTGACAGTCAGTTCTTGGAATGTGAGCTAGCAGCCTGCCATCTGGCCTGCAGATTTTGAGATTCGCCAGTTCCTGCAAACCATGAGCCAGTAGCCTGCTGTGAGACCTGCTGATTTGGGGTTCATCAGCCCCTGCAACCACATGAGTCAGAAGACTCCAGTCTGATGCCTGATCCATGAATCTGGGGCTTGCCAGCCTCCACAACTGAGTGAGAAATTTCCTTGAAATAAATCTCCCTCTCTCTCTCTATACATATGTATACTTATATATGTACACTTTACTGGTTTTGTTCCTCTAGAGAACTCAGCCTAAGACAGTAGCCAAGTGCTTAACCATTGCACCACTAGGACTCCTTCAGTTAGCTTAGTGGTCAGCTATTATCAAACAGAGATATCTTTAAATGTCTTTAACCAATAAGTCTCTCACTCTTTGCTGAGGGACTCTGTGTGTGTGTTGCAACACACCTTCAATGCTCTGGAAGTTTACAATTCTGCCTTAGCCTTTACTTAATGCTAATGCAGGGCCTCAAGGTCAGTCAGAGTTGAGAGATTAGGGCTTTCTCTGGTCTTTTCTAAGCATTCATACAGACTTGCCCAGGTGTGTGGCCTTCTAGATCCCCAGGAATATGTTGGAGTCTTTCAAAGCTCCCTATCAACATCTCATTCCTTAGATTTTCCTATTAAGTTTTTTGGCCCTTGAAGAGAGACAACATTTAAAGCCTAATAGATTTATGGGTATGATCCCTGAGCTGTAAGGCAATCAAAGTTGGGACTCTGAAAGAACAACATGGGTAGGGGAATTTAAGGGAGCCTAGAGGAACAAAGGTGTCGCTGGGTAGTGCAAACGGTTAATGTGTTTGGCTGCTAACCAATAGACTGAGGTTCAAGTCCACCCAAAGGCATCGTGGAAGAAAGGCCTGGTGATCTATTCTGAAAAATCAGCGCTGATAACTCTGTGGACCACAGTTCTATTCTGACACACGTGGGGTTGCCTTGAGCCAGAATTGATGCAATGGCAACTGAAGGAAAAGAAAAAAAGGAACAGAGCTCAGTGTACTTACTTTGCAAATTCTCCGGGCTATTCACTTTGCAATTTTGCCTGAGGGCATGAATCTACTATAAGTTTCTTGGGGCTCTCTCTTTTCTGTTTTCTTGTTCCCACCCAAGTTCAAAACCTTATTTTCTTTTTTGGGCAGTTCAATTTACATTTTACTTAAAAGCAAAGTGATATGGAACATTGCTTTTAGAAAATTCAAGACTTAAGATGGCATTGAAAGTCTATTACTTAGTGTTCTGTCATCTCCATAAAGGCTGCCTTTTCCCAGAAACCCAGAGAGAATGGTTCCAGAAACACCAGGTACTTGAGATTCTCTATCGATGAAACCCTAGGCTGGTACCTACAGAGTTTCCCATAATCTCTTATCCTCTTCCCTCCCATCCTTCACTTCTCCCACCCCATTTAACAACCCAACTTACATTAATTATAATTGGCAATTAATTCAGGAATTGATTTGTATAGTCATTTAACTGGTAAAGTTCTTAAATTTTTATATCCAAGTTAATTGAGTTTGAGTCAGTGTCTTACACTTATCACATCCATCACGGAATCATATGCCTGGAGGGGGCTTAATAGGTTTTTGACAGATTGGCAGATAAGATGATTTCTGGGTTGTTGACAACAGTTCATTAAGAGTGGGGATGCCTATGTGAAAACAACTATCCGAACCCCATTAGGCTCTAGGTCTAGGCCAAGTCAAGCAGAATAGAAGTTTCCCAGATAAGCAACCATTTTCCTTGTGAATATTTGGGATCTGTGAACAAAGTAACTACAATAAACTCTGACCTCTCTCCCGCTACCTTCCCCCTCACTCCTTTGCCACACTCACTTCCTTAACTATTAAACATGACAGGAACCTGCCTGCTTCCTAGACGTTGCTGTTCCTTTTGCCTAGAATGTTATTCCCCAGATGGCCATGTGGCTCACTCCAGCACTTCTTTCCTAGTCTTTGTTCAAATACCTCCTTCTCCATGGGGGCTTCCGTAACAATCCTTTTATAAATGGCAAGCCTTTGTCCTCTCCTCGCCAGCGTTTCCAATCCCTTTATCTTGCTCTGTTTTCTCCTATTCTTATTACCTTCTAACATTATATGATTTACATATTTAATGTATTTATTTTCTGTCTTTCTCACTAGAAAACCAGTAGCACAGACATTTTTAATTGTTTTGTTTGCTGTCATATTTCCAATGATTAAAACAGTGACTGGTATGTAGTAGGTACTCCATAAGTTTTTGTTGAATGAAGAAATGTGAATGAGGGCTCTCTTTAACTTCTCTGCAGACTTTCCTCAACTGACCTGCTTTTCACTTATTCCTCCAAGCCAATTTTTGTCCCAGGTTAAGAAAAGAGCAAAAAACCTACTAAGTCAGAGCATGGCCGTCCTTCCCTTCCCCGTATCCATTAAGGGTCTCAATAACTGCATCCAAAAGAACTCAATAACTGAGTGTCGAATGTGCACCATAATCTATAGAAGTGTATTTTAAACTTCACAACAACCCATTTAGGAAGATATTGCCATCTCTGATAGGCAGACAAAGGGACAGAAGCTCAGAGAGTTTAGGTGATGAGCCCAAGGTCACCCATCAGGAGCTCCGGGACTTACTAGCCATGGGACCTTAGGTAAGTTACTTAACTTCCTTTTGTCTCAATTTCTTCATCTTGAAAAGAGGGTCAATGAGATGATACCCACTTTCAGGACTGTTGTGAAGGTTAAACGAGTTATTGCATTATTAAATTACTTATTATATGTACAGTGCTGAGAGCAGCACTTGGAACATAATTAGCCCTTCATTTTAGCTGTTATTCTTTTCTTAGAGCCTCAGTTTCCTGGACCATAAAACTGGGGTGTTGGACTGGATAAGGTCTGGGTGTCCCTCCCTACTTTAACACTCTGGGATTAAAGATTATAATTTTTCCTTGAGATCTCTCCATTCCACAGCATTGGAGTTGGTGGTAGATGGAGCATGAGCTTCAGTTGTCCCATGACTCTGTTCCTTGCCTCCAGAAACCACTTGTCTTAGTTATCTAGTGCTGCTGTAACAGAAATACCACAAGTGGATGGCTTTAACAAAGAGAAATTTATTCTGACAATCTAGGAGGCTAAAAGTCCAAATTCAGGTCTCCAGGTCCAGGGGAAGGCTTTCTCTCTCTGTTGGCTCTGGAGGAATGTCCTTGTCATCAATCTTCTCCTGATCAAGTAGCTTCTTAGCACAGGGACCCCAGGTCCAAAGGATGCGTTATGCTCCCATGTTTCTTTCTTGGTGGTATGAGGTCCCCATGTCTCTATGCTCGCTTCTCTCTTTTATATCTCAAAAGAGATTGAATTAAGACACAACCTAATCTTGTAGATTGAGTCCTGCTCCATTAACATAACTACCTCTAATCCCACCTCATTAACATCATACGTAGGATTTATAACACATAGGAAAATCACATCAGATGACAAAATGGTGGACAATCACACAATACTGGGAATCATGGACTAGCCAAGTTAACACACAGTTTGTGTGTCAATCTGTGACACACACAGTGCGATCTATAACCCACTCCATCGCTACCAAGGAAAGCAGCCCTTCTGAGCCCTCTGCTGTAACTTGATTCTCTTTTCCAAGTGCTGATTCACTGCCTTGATTGAAAAAGCTGCCACAGTCCAGTCTTCCCTAAGACTGAATGCATCCAGGCACCTTTGTTCTCCTGGGTTGCCAAGCCCCCTTTCTCTCTTTTTACCAGCAGAAGTTTTATTATAAAGTATAATGCATGTTGTTTATGCTTTCACTGATGTGCGCATTTATTCAAAGATGATGTTCCCTTTGGTTAACTGTCAAATACCTTGACTTTATAGGAGGTTATTTTTGACCTTGCCTATTTAAAGGAATAGAGAAGCAAGTATCTATAATTATCTTCAAATCAGAAGATAATTCTACCTGTACCCTTATGGGAAGCTGGAAAAAAAAATGCCTTTATCTCCACCTGGTTTTGAAGGAGCTCCGTAAAGAATTGTGTTGGTTCATGCTCAGAAACCAGTAAAGAGACATGAGCAGAATGGAACAAAATGGTTCCTCATGGGCTTCCTATTTCTATCGCTATTATTTTTTTTTTAGCACATGCAATACAGTTCTGCCTCTGGATGTACTCCCTTTGTTCAACATTATTGTTTTTGCCACCTGCCTTGAAACGGGCCTTCAAGGGTTTTGAAAAATCAGTTACAAAGATGTCTGGTTTCATTGTAACATCTGTAAGTGCCTTTTATGAAAGGCTCTTTTTTATGCCACCTAGAGAAATTCACCTCAGTGAGTCTTAGGAGAATCCTAAAATCAGCTATAATATATCAGACCCACTGCCATTGAGTCGATTCTGACTCATAGTGACTCTATAGGACACAGTATAACGACCCTATAGGGTTTCCAAGGCTGTAAATCCTTAAGGAAGCAGATTGTCACATTTTTCTCCCGGGGAGGAGCTGGTAGGTTTGAACGGCCGACTTTTCAGTTAGCAGTTGAGCGCTTAACCACTGAGCCACTAGGGCTTCTTATAAAATATCAGAAGGGGTGAAGAAATCCTTTTTTTTTTTCTTTCCTTTTTTTTTTTTTATTTTGGAAACACACTGAGCGCATTTCAGAGGAAAGAATGCAAGTAATGAAAGGAAAATTGTTATTTTGAGAGACTCTTCTGAACCTGCCATTTTCTTTCGATACTGTGATGCTATGTTTAAAAGTGGCTTTGGGCACCTAGCCTGGAATTCTTCACCAGACGTTCACTCCCTAAGGTGGTACCACTTCTCACCTCTGCCAGGTGAACGAGGAGATGCTGCAGGGGCTTATAGATGCTTATCCTCCACCTCACAACTGATGCTGGCATTTCTCTTTGTGCCCACTTCCAGGGCCACAGGTCAGCACTGCAGAATCAATAGCCACTGGCAAGACTGGAACGAATGAGGGGTAATGTCTTATTCTCCAGAGTTCCCAGGGAATAAAGGTATGTATATACCCACCAAAAGGAGTCCTGATGGTGCAGTGGTTAAGCCCTTGGCTGCTAACTGAAAGGTCGGCAGTTTGAACCTACCAGCTACTCCACTGGAGAAAGATGTGGCAGTCAGCGTCTGTAAAGATTACAGCCTTGGGAAACCCTATTTTGCAGTTCTACTCTGTCCTATACGGTTACTATGAGTTGGAATTGACTCTACAGCAGTGGGTTGGTTGTTTTTTGGTATATACCCACTAGACCATACAACCCAATATGCAGATCATTGGTGTACAATAGAGATCTATCGCAATTATCCAGACCTTCAGAAATGAACCATCCCTAGTGTCTCAGTTATCTAGTGCTGCTATAACAGAAATACTACAAGTGGATGGCTTTAACAGAAAGAAATTTATTTCCTCACAGCAATGTAGGCTAAAAGTCCAAATTCAGGGCATCAGCTCCAGGTGAAGGCTTTCTCTGTCAGCTCGGGAGGAATATATATGTTTCTTGGGGCTCTCTCTTTTCTGTTTTCTTGTTCTCACCCAAGTTCAAAACCTTATTTTCTTTTTTGGGCAGTTCAATTTACATTTTACTTAAAAGCAAAGTGACATGGAACATTGCTTTTAGATAATTCAAGACTTAAGATGGCATTGAAAGTCTATTACTTAGTGTTCTGTCATCTCCATAAAGGCTGCCTTTTCCCAGAAACCCATCAATCTTCCCCTGGTCAAGGAGCTTTTCTGCACAGGAACCCTGGGTCCAAAGGACGTGCTCTGCTCCTGGTGCAGCTTTCTTGGTGGTATGAGGTCCCCCGTCTCTCTGCTCGTTTCTCTCTTTTAAACCTCAAAAGAGATTGGTTTAAGATACAATCTAATCTTGTAGATCTCATACGCATAACTGCCACTAATCCATCTCATTAACATCATAGTGATAGGATTTATAACACATAGAAAAATATATCAGATGACAAAATGGTGAATAATCACACAATACTGGGAACCATGGCCTAACCAAGTTGACACGTATTTTGGGGGTACATAATTTAATCCATGACACCTAGGCTGCCTGTGATTGGCCAGTTGATTATCTGCTAGTTCCATGAGCGTTAGACCATCTAAACAGGTGGATATAGAATTTTCCCCTGAAGGAAATAGAGATAAATTATACTGAGAAGATAGTGCAGGTAGCAATATGGGCCAGGAAAGTAGCTCTGGGACCGGAGGAAGGAGGAATTTTCTTCTTTCTCTGGCCAGGTTTCTGCTATGTGGCCACATAGACACAGGCTGGGAGCAGAAGGCACCACCCAACCTCTACTCTGAGAGAGTAGATTTTCATATAACATAGTACCAAAGGAAATTATAGGATTCCCTTCTCCAGTTACAGTAAAATTCATTCCTATATATGTATATATATTCTATAGCAGATTGTAAACTGAAAAATAGATATTTAATTCATCTTAATTTTTAACAGTAAACAATTCTAACAGAATGGAGAAATAGACATAACTCAGCCCTTGAGTTTTGTGGAAGCCACAAAAACAAACAAATTAGAATATAATGGATAGGAAGGTATAAAAATATCAAACCAGAGATGTACTGTGTGGGTGTGACTTAAATAACTTTGGTAGGAGTGGTAAAGTCAGACAAACACCCCCAGGAAATGATATCCCCCATTGGACACCATTTTCCCTTTATATCTGCCCACACACTGCATTTCTTCAAGGGCTAGAGGGTCAAAATCTGGGCTCACAACCAAGAACTTATACAAGTTCTTGAGAATATTCAAAGCTCTTTTCCAAGGAAAAGATACAATCTGTCCCAGACATCCCAGTTTGCTAAGCCCGTGATAAAGTTGCAAATGCTCTGGACAAGACAATGAGGCAGCCTCCTAACCTCCCACCCCAGCAGGACAAGGCAGCCTCAACTCATGACTGGCCATTCAGGGTACACTTAATTAATAGTCTTGACTGTCTGCATTCCATAAGATTTGTACTTTCCAAAATTGACAGCAACTCAATATCTACCAAAGGCTTCCTTAAAACAGCTGTAATTTGTGAAAAAAGGTCTAAGGGACATATTGAGAAATGTCTTCTTTCTTCTAAGTGCAGTCTCTGTCATAAAACAAAGTAGACCATAATACCTAAGTTTCCTACAGAAATGCCTTCGTAGATTTATACCGCTTGTAAAAACAGCGTGGGGGCAGCATCTGACCTCTTCTAACTTCAAAACGAGGCAGGAGAGTCAAGATAAACAGACCAAGGCTGATTCCTCTGAGGCAGAGGTCAGACATGCCTCCTCTCTCTTCCATCTTTACCAGTTCTGACACCAACCATCCCTCCCACAGAACTCTCTACTTCTCTGCTAGGTTTGATAATTCATTGCAATGGCCACACAGAACTCACAGACAATACTCAGATTATGGGGTTTATTAGGGAAGTAATAGGTTACAATTCAAGTTCAGAAATGCTCAGGATATGGTTCTTCCATCAGGACAGTCTCTTCCCAGCTGTGCTCACAGACACTCCTCTCTCGGGCCCTCAGCATCTGCCCTGCTCAGGTGAGTGTTACATGGCTCTTTTAGCTGCACTGATAAGTGCCCAGAGGCACCCACTCTGCCAGTAAGCCTCGGCCTGAAGGCGCTTAGCTTTATCTCCATGGCACCACACCCCCCTTAAATTTTACAGACAGCTGGCCTAAAAAATATTTAATTGTGTCTCTATCTTGTACTTTCAAAATTTTACTCATATGTATTGTCCATTAGATGCCCAATGCTCTTTATACAAACATCCACAGGATAAAGTTCTCTTTCAGGGGGTTCCAAGAAAAAGATCATCTCTGCAGACTGATTCAGATGTTTCCTTTTTCTCAGACAATAAACAAAGTATGCAAAACACATTTCTCTTTTTGTCTCGGTTTCCAGAAAATTCAGGGGCAGAATTTAGTTATTGAATTCATCTATTTAAAGCCATTCCTTTTTGAGGGATGATGATATTTTTACCTTCTTTTCCCCTACCTTTATTTCTCTATTTTATGCTGTGTTTAATTTTTGAAGCTGTCTTAAATGCTTTTGGAATTGTTGGGACATCAACCTTAAACTGACACAACTCTAATTTATAATCCTTCCTGCATTAGTTCAAAATCCCATCAAGATCCACAGTCAGGGGTAGTGGTCTCCTTGAGTACTCATTCAGCTGCTATTTGACACTGAGGAAAAAAAAAAAAATCTGTCCTTTACTTTTTTGGAGATGCAGCCAGCAAGAACATTTGTCTGAGCATCAATAACAATTAGATCTTAATTGTAAGTATATGTTCCAAGTAACATTTCACTCCCAATGGAGTAGGTTTGGGTAATTGGAGCCGCAGTTTCATTTTGTTATTTGCCATGAAAGTCATGCTGAAGCAGTTACTAAACTTCCCAGTGATGAGGTGGAGGTATATATCCTGAACTTGCATCAAACCTTTAGAGGCCCTTCTCAGTTAATTAAAACCAAACCTATGGACAGAAAGATTATGTACTTACTGTTATACCGTATTGCATTGCATGTAATTATTTGTGTAATCCGTAGTTACACAAGTAATAATTTAGTAAGTAGCATGAATCAGCTCCTATAATTCTGCATGGTTTCAAACACTTTGATGGCCTCCCTGTGGCACTTAGAATAAAACCAGAACTCCCTACAGTGGCCTACAAGCCCAGCATGACCTAGCCACTGACCTACCTCTCCAGCCTCATTTCTTTTCACTCTCTTCCTACTCACTCTGCTTCATTCACACTGGAGTCCTTCCTATTCCTTTAGCTTCATAATCTCCTGTCACAGGCTCTACGTGCTTACTGTTCCCTATACCTTACCATTCTTCTTGTGTCTAGCTCCTGGCATTCTCAGCAAAAACATCACTTCCTCAGAGACGACGACCCAGTCATCACCTACCACAACAGCCTGTTTCTTTCTTTCCCAGCACTTGTCACAATCTGTTCTTGTTTATTGTCTCTTTCCCCCAGTAGACAGTAAGCTCCGGGAAGGCCTTACCTTACTCACAGTTGTATCCTAGCATCTAGTTCACAGCCTTGTCCCTCTTCCTAGATTATTTTGTGGATTGATACAATCAGATATCCCCTACTCTCAAATGACAGAACATTCCATAAATCAAAAACTATAGCAGATTAGAACTGGAATATCCCTTAGAGGTAATCTAGTCCCCCATTTTACAGGGAGAATTTAGGCCGAGGAAAATGAAATGACTTAGCCAAGGCCACACAATGGTACAACTAGATCAGCTGAGCCCAGTCCAGGGCTCCAGATGTCTTCCAATAAATGTTCTATTTCCTCACTACACGCCACCATTGGTCTTCCAGCAGGTGAAACTTGGCCCCGTTAGGGTGACTAACATCCTGATTTGCCTAGGACCTTCCCAGTTTTAGCACTGAAAGTCCCATGTTCCAGGAAACACCTTGGTCCCAGACAAATCAGGATGGCTGGTCACGCTACCATCATCCTTAGTGTGTATTGTTACAAGGAATAAAGAGCGTGGGCAGTACGTGCTCCAGATGAACTGTGATGGACATTTCCCCAGAAGCTGAAACTAGCAACTGGCCATTGACAGAAGATTAACACTCCCAATGGCTGCCAGCAAGCTTTGAATTCAGAAACATTCCCTTTCTTATCAGGAATCTAGGATCCAACAGCCTATTCTCTCAGGACAATGCCACTGTATTTCTAAGTGGTGATCACATCAAGTCTGGAACCTACAAATTTATGTGGTAGTTTGAGCTTGTGGCTTCAAGTCCCCTAGCATTGGGAACGGTCTCCCTGGTAGTAGTGGCCATTTGTTTGGTGTTAGGTTTTAAATGCAGGCTGGCAGTAGGAACCAGTTGATGCCCACCTCTTGCAGGCAGGTGAGGCCTGAGAAGTGGGATTGGAAAGGGAGAAGAGAGAACTAACTCTGTAAGCCCTGAACCATTTGTCCTGAGTGGCACCAATTCTGGAAACCCTGGTGGTATAGTGGTTAAGAGCTATGGCTCCTAACCAAAAGGTTAGCAGTTTGAATCCGCCGGGAGCTCTTTGGAAACCCTGTGGGGCAGTTCTACTCTGTCGTATAGGGTCGCTATGAGTCGGAATCGACTCGATGGCAACAGGTTTGGTTTTTTTTGGTTTGGGCACCTATTCTGACAATAGCAGCAATAGCCCAGGTAACCAATGCCTGTATAGTCTAGGTGAAGGCTGGTCTAGCACAGGTAAAGGATCAGTGTTGGGTCTGAGATAACCTCAAACCCGTTTGTGTTATCTATGTCCTTTACCCCTCAGCTACAGTCAAGCCGTGGCAGAATGTTTTCAACTCCCATTCACACCCAACAGCTTGAACAGTTCTTTAGAGAGGTGCATGTCAAAATTTAATGGGCATAGAAATCGTCTGGGGACCTTGTTGAAATGCAGATTTTTGATTCAGTAGGTCTTGCTTTAAGTAACTTTAAGTAGCACTTTAAGTAGTTTTAAAAGATACTAACAAATTGCGTTAGAAACTCTCCCTAGTCTGGTTTCTGGAGATGGAAGAAACCTAGTACTTTCATGCATAGATTTCTCTACAACATGGTGGCAGACTGCAATTGTCTCCTTTGCTTCCTCCTGGGATAACCTCCAGCAGCAAGCCCCGCCTCTCTTCCTCAGATGATCCCCTAAATCCTGTCCTTCCCCATGCCCTCCCTCCACTATTCTCCAGGGAAAAGCGTGTTTGTGGAGTTCACTTGTAATTTACAGAATTTGAGCAGTTCTCCAGGGAAAAGTGTGAAGCACTTAATCCGAAGCAGACTCAGAATTACTGCTCAGACCCCAGGAGGACCCAAGGGCAATGCCAACTGCAGAATATCAATTTCCTTCCTAAAATTGTCTCGCCCCAAAGCAATCATGCAGCAGCTCTCAGGATCCCCTAGCTGGTATGGCCTATTTGAGCACTGTTGGCCTATTTGGACTTTGTGTTTAGCGTCTTCATTAAAATAATACCCTCGTAATTATACTGATACAGACACTCCTGTGTCCTGATGGGTCAAGGATTGTAAGATTAAGGAAATGCAACCAAGTTAGATGATTTTAATAATTATCTATGCATAACGGTCTGGAGAAAGAAACATCAAAAATAGCCTGCTGGTCTTATTCCATATATGGTATTGGATCTTTTTCTAACAATCACAGCTATAAAGAGAAAAAAAGTCCTTAACCATTACTTCAACCAGGCTAACATGGAAAATTTGAAAACTTTAAAAATTTTGTCTTCAGTGCCTCAATTCCCTCCCCTCACCACACACCTGCTTGGTATCCCTTCTTTTTTGAATACCAGTTCCCTCATTCTGTCTTTCTCCCCACTATTTACAACTTGGTCTCAATGAAATTATTTATTTCTGTGTATGAATTTGCCATTGCCATTTTTTCCTTTGATGAATGTGTGTTTAAACCTTATTTCTGACTATGGAAATGACTTGGTTGCCTGGTAAATTTCAGGAAGTAAATAGTTCATAGCAGGTGACCTTCCTGACATAGCCTTGAAAGCACATTAACAGGCATTGACCCTTGGGTCTATTGTACTGGTGCCTCTTTTTAGGCCCTCATCCTTCACATGACTGACTGATCAATATTTCCTTTTGTAAAATATCTGTGCCTGATAACTGTTGGCCCATACTTTTAAACTTTTTAGCTCGTGGATTCCTGGGTAAGTTGACTGTTGGGGATTTTACCCCGGCAAAGTCATGAAGATTTAAGTACCTGTTGCCTTGGCGCTAATCTCCTTCTTCCCTTTAGGATAAAGGGAAATGAACCTAAAAAGAGCAACTTGGGCTCGCTCACCCTTTAAAAAGTCTGCGTGCAGTTGCCATGACTTAGGAGGGACCCGGAGCCCTGGTGGTGCAGTGGTTAAGAGCTATGGTGAGCTACGGGCTGCTAACCAAAAATATCAGCAGTGAATCCACCAGTTGCTCCTTGGAAACCCTATGGAAACTCTGTCCTATAGGGTCGCTATGAGTTGGAATCAACTCAATGGCAACAGGTTTGGTTTTTTTCTTTTTTTGGTTTTTGCTGAGATGGCAGCCACAGAGATCGTAAAAAACGTTCGTAAAATGAAGAGAATTATGTAGATAAACTGCCTATTTACCCTCGTCTCTATTCTCTGTCCTTCCTCTGCTCTGTGCAGGGAACCACATTTCTCAAGCTCACTTGCTCTCTGGCTTCTGGGTAGTTCCATTCAATGGGCTGCACTGTTGGAAGGCTGAAGAAAGGTACCAAGGTATTTCTCCCACTCTTTCTCTGTTTCCTATTGTGTCTCTGGCAGTAGCAGCATTTACTCTAGAGCACCAACTCCTGGAAGGTAGTCCCCCCACATCAAGTAAGTCTCACTTCTGACACCACCTCCTACAATTGTACCTCCAGCCCCAGAGGTGGTAGCAGCTTCCTGCTGTTGGTATCATTTGTGTTAACTTACTGTCCCAGCTTTTCCTTCTCAGCTCTCTCACTCAGGTGTAACCAATTTCTCATATCAAATTCCTTATGCTTGACAGTTCTAAAGTAGTTCCTGTTTCCTGGCTGATGCAATAATCACAGTACCTACTTCACATTGTAAGAATTAAATGAGAGAGTAAGAGAGAGCTTGGCATATAGTAAGTGGTTAAAACATAGATGATATTAAACGAAATGGCAGGGCCATTAATGGACTTTGGTCATTTTGAAGAGTAATTTCAAAAATAATGAATTTTATCTATAACATAATATTCAGAAATGAAACCATTAAATATACTTCTACGCATAATTCAACAATAATTAAAATCACTTCTGAAACCCAGTTTCCACAGTTTTGACTTTGAGCTTTTGTAGGAAGTAAAGGAAGTAGTGGACAGAGCACTGGACTGGGAGTCCAAACGTGTGCCTCCCACTGGCTGTGTGATCTTGGGCCTCTCGCTTTCCTCCATGGGCCTCAGCCTCTACATATGTAAACAGAGATAGTTTAATAAGATAATTTCTAAGCCCTCCTGTAGCTCTAACTTGTTATGGCTGTGTAACTGGTTAGCTTATTTTTTCATCTTTGGAATGAAAGTAAAATTTAAATTTAAAAAATTTAAAAATAAAATTGCAAATCACTCTGAGGTCTCACATGTCTAGCCTGGTAAGAAATCTAGTTTTTCCAAGGGATTCTGCTCCCCAAATATTTCTAAGGAAGACCCTCGCTCCCAGCAGGCAAGGTTGGTTGAACCGGTCCATGAATTAATCTAGAACAACATAAAATGTGAATTGGTGGGGTGGGGGCTGGATAGATGGGGTGCTGTCCCAGGGAAGAGAACATAGAAAGGTGTGAGTAAGAGATCCATATATCCCCTTTGGATAATGAGGAGTTCAGCTTGTTAGACCAAATGCTATATGTGAGGAAGAACAGGGGTTATGTTTAAATAGGCAGTAGAATGTGTTAGTTAAGGGTCTGAAGATAGTTATACCTAGACTGGAGTCTTGGCTCTGCACTTTACCAACAGAGAACTTTTGGATTAGTAACTGACTTCTCCAAACTTCACTGCTTTTATCTATAAAATTGGTCTAATGCAATGGTTATAAACAGGGGAAATTTTTGATCCTCCTCCTCCCTGGAGACATTTGGTAATATCTGGAGACATTTTCAATTATTAGGACTAGAGGAGAGAGTGCTATGGGCATTTGTGGCTACAGGCGTGAGATGCTGCTAAACATGCTACAATGCACAAAACAAGCCCCTGCAGAGTTATCCTGCCCAAAATGTCATTAACGCCAAGGTTGAGAAACACTGGTCAAATTGTTGTTGTTAGTTGCTGCCAAGTTGGATCCAACTCATGGTGGCCCCATGAGCAACAGAATGAAGCATTGACTGGTCCTGTGCCATTTTCATGACCATTGGCATGCATGAGTCCATTGTTGTGGCTACTGTGTATTTTGAGTGTCTTGCAACCAAGGGGGCTCATCTTCCAGCACTGCATGGGCCAATATTCTGTTGTGATCCATAGGGTCTTCTTTTCATTGACTAATTTTCAGAAGTAGATCACCAGGCCTTTCTTCCTAGTCTGTCTTTATCTGGTGGTTCTGTCTTAACCTGTCCACCGTGGGTGACCCTACTAGTATTTGAAATACCAGTGACATAGATTTCAGCATCACAGCAACATGCAAGCCACCACATTATAACAAACTGACAGACAGGTTGTGGAGTCTAATGATAGTATCAACCTTTTCATGTACTGTGAGGATTAAATAAGATAATAGATATAAAACTCCAGTGGGCTCTATCGCCCATAATAGGCCATATTAGTAGTATAAGTCCAAATGATGGTGAACTGTAAAATCTTGGCAAGTTTTAGATTTTATACAAAAAGAAATAATCATGGATTGAGATTACATAGCAAATGTGATGATTTGAAATAATAACCAGAGAGGAATAGAATGGAAGAGCAAACATGGTAAGCAGAGAGACCCAAGTGACTGTTCTCAACATTCGGTGTTTGAGTTTTAGGCATCATGCCTGAAAGGATTAAAACACTGAAATATTTAGCAGTAACTACAGTATCTCTAAAAGCAACCACAGTAATCTCACAACTCTCTTGGCCGCCCTTCAGATCTGCACTTGGTTGGACTATGTACCTCTCTGACCAGTGCTGATTAGCTATGCATGAAGCAGCATTCTCACCTGTCCCACTCACTGCTGATGTTCTTTGGTGCCAGCTTGCCATTATATTCTGCTCCTTTCCTTTTACTCAATGGTGATTGTACAGGATTCTACTTCGTATCATAGTGCCTACTAATTTCAACCTTCTGTCTGACAGACATCACCATAATATGTACATTAAACCTGTTGCCAATTCATAGAGACCCTACGGGACAGAGTAGAACTGCTTCACAGGTTTTCTAAGGAGTGGCTGGTGGTTTCAAACTGCCAACCTTTTGGTTAGCACCCATAGCTCTTAACCACTGCGCCTCCAGGGCTCCCAATATGTACATTACGTGTACCAAAAATTAATTTTATGCACTAATCAAAGCATAACGTTTGAGTAACGATGGTTTAGGCTGCATGAATAGAATCGCCCAGGGATCAATAAACTTTTTCTGTAAAGGGCCAGATAGTAAATATTTTAGGCTTTGCAAGCTGATCTCTATTGCATATTCTTCTTCTTCTTCTTTTTTTTTTTTTTAATTACCTTTTTTAAACGTAAATGGATTTACACAGTGGCTGCAAGGATGGGCTCAAGTATAGCAACAGTTGTGAGGATGGCACAGGACCCGGCAGGGTTTCGTTCTGTTGTACATAGAACATGTTGTATGTACAACTATGAGTCGGAACTGACTTGACAGCACCTAACAACAAAATCATAAAATCCATTTTTAGTTCATGGGCCGTATAAAAACAGACCATGGGCCAATTTGGCCTATGGACTGTAGTGAACTCCCAATTAAAAATGACTTATGAAACAAAACATTTTATATTCTCATAAAAAGACTCAAAACAACCTTTGGATCTTCTGTAGCTCTACAATAATAATAACATTAATAGTAACGATGACCACAATTGAAAACACTTATATAGCACTTATTTTGTTTATTGGAGCCCTGGTGGTGGAATGGTTAAGAGCTTGGCTGCTAACCAAGAGGTGGGCAATTCGAATCCACCAGCTGCTCCTTGGAAACCCTATCAGGCAGTTCTACTCTGTCCTATAATGGCGCTGAGTTGGAATCAACTCTATGGCAACGGGTTTTATTTTGTTTATTAGGTGTAAGGTACTGTTGTAACTGATTTTACATATATTCTTCCATTAGTTTGACAAATATTTATTAAGAGCTTATTGGTGCCAATCATTGTCCCTGGTGCTTGGGATATATCAACAAACAGATGTCAAAAAAAAGAAAGAAATATTTCTGCCATTGTGGAGTTTACAATCCAACTGATTTAATCCTTCCCAAAACCCTATGAGGCAGATGGTATTATTATCATCCTCATTTTACAGATGAGAAAACTGAGGCAAAAAATGGTAAATGGGCTTCCCAAGGTCACTCAGATAGTAAGTGATAAGACTGGCTTTGAACTCAGCAATCTGGCTTCAGAGCCCACGCTCTTAGCCCCAATCCTATACTGCCCTCTCGTCATCATGGGCCCAGCACATGCCATCTTTCTATACCATCTACGCTGGCTTTGTCTTAGGCTGGTCTCCTTATGATCACAAGATGGTTACCTAAGTTTCAAGCATTCCAGGTAGACAACAGTATCTAGCTGAAGATGAGCAGCATTCTTCTCTTATATCTTTAATCTAAAAATCAACTTTATTGAGATAACATTTACATACAATAAAATGCATTCATTTTAAATGTACAGTTCAATACATTCTGACAAATGTATACACCTCTGTAACCACCACTATAATCAAGACAAAACATTTCCATCATCTCAAACATTTGTCATCCCAAAATATTCCCTGTGTCTACCCACAGCTGTAGGCAACCACTGATTTGCTTTCTGTCACTATAGATTAGTCTTTTCTATAATTTGATATAAATGCAACCATATATTATGTATTTTTTTGAATGTGTCTGCCTGTATCAGTATTTCATTTCTCTTTATTAAGGAATAAGATTCCATTTTATAGAAAAACCACAATTCACTGTTGGTGACATTTAGGTTGCAGTTTGGGCCTATTGTGAATAATCTATGCTATGAAGACTCATGTAAAATCTTTGTGTGTTTTAATTTCTCTTGGGTAAATACCTAGGAGTGAAATTAATGGGTCAAATGATAAGTGTATCTTTAACTTTATTTGAAACTGCCAAATGGTTTTCCAAAGTGATTGGACCTTTTCACATTCCCATTAGCCATGTGTGAGAGGTCCAGTTGCTTCCTATCCTCTCCAACACTTGGTATTGTCTATCCTTTAATTTTAGCAATTCTTAAGTGTGTGCAGAGTGCCTCTTTATATTGGAAGGAGAAAATCTTTTCCGGAGGCCTCCCAACAGACTTGCCCTATTGGCCAGGGCTAGGTCTCATGCCCACGCTTTAGCTGCAAGGGTAGCTGAAAAAGTGGTGTCTGGAACTTTCAGCCTCTAGAGTGGGAGAAGGTTCTGCCAGTAAAAAAGAAAGGAAATGGAATGAGTGTAGGTTGGACAAGCAACAGTGGGTCCCTGGCATGCCATGTCTCACCAGTTGAGATCGACTGTAAGTTGCTAAATGCAGTGATAAGGACATGGTAACTAAGTGTCTTTGAAAGAAGATGAAAAGAAATCAAAGCAGACTCAGCTTTTGAATTGAGTCCTTAGAGACAGGGGGCATTGATAGGAAAGGTGCTGAACCAAGTTTGGTTGAGTGTGTTTGCAGACCCTGACTCCTTTGAACCACTGCCCTTTCAGTGGTTCCTGGGATTTTTAAGTGCAGTTCAACCCTCCTCTACCTATTGTTATTCCCTAGGCCTTTCAAAAACTTCACAAGCTGGCTGGATGGGACACAATTACCCCGACCCTGGGGAAATTGGAGACAGTATGGAGACCAGAGAAGGTTGTGATCACAGAGTAAATTCAAATAAAAGCCATAGCAAGAATCCATGTTGTCTTCCCTTGAGTCCTGATGAACATTGCTAGGCCTTTGTCCTATGGAGGGAGCCTCCTGGCCACACAGGTATTTGAATAAATACCCTGGGAAAAGCCAAAGAGTGACTCTTTCAACAGTTTCCCGTGTGCTCCCCCAAGTTTTAGGCCAAGTGTTTGCCAAGCAAGACCACATCTATCTTGCTAGTATATTTTAAGTCAATTATCTGCTCGCCTCTCCAGAGTGTTTCAAATGACAGTCACAATGTAATGGCATAAAGCAATCGTTACAGTTTATGTCACAACCTTAAACATATGAGCATAACAGGAAATAATCTCTATTAGCCAGAGTTTGAGCTCCATTTTTATTTATGCAGATACTAAGGGCTATTTGAATTAGTAATTATGTTTTTGGCTTTTCTCGGGGTTTCAAATTACTTACTAGAAACAGCCTGCTGAGTTCAAACGCTGCATTCTAAATTCCTTATTCATCTATAAGCCTTTGCTCAACATGGGTAATAGAAATGCTGCACCAGTAAGTAATGGCTTGGAATGGAAAGTAGACCACTGGAATTCAGAGTAGATTTTTAGGACTTGGGTACCAGCTTCTTAACAAAACTTTAGTAGATTTTCGGTGTAACTAAAATGGACTTAGAAGTTTTAGGTTTTTTTTTTTTTTTTTCCTTTTTCACTCCCATTATTGTAGAACTGTTTATTTCTGGGGAAGAAAATCTATTTTATTTTATTTTTTTTTTAAGTCTTGTCAAGGATACATTTGCCTTATTTGATTTACTGCAGTATGCTGCAGTTTTCAAGTTTCATTATGCATACTACTGTGTATAGTTCTGTGTGTGCATGTGGATGTGTGTGTGTGTGTGTGTGTGTGTGTGTGTGTGTAGACACATGCAGCAAGTAGAGAGGGAAAGAGGAAGGGAGGGAGAAGGTTTTAGAATTGTCTCAAGAAGATATTTAATATCCAGCCAACAATAACGTATGAGAGCCAATTTCTTTTTGTTGTTGTTTATTGCTGTGGTTTAGATGAAGTTTACATTTCAAGTTAGTCTCCCATACAAAAATTTATGCATGCATTGTTATGTGACCCTAATTGCTCTCCCCATACTGTGACGGCACACTCCTCCTTTCCACCCCTGATTCCCCATGTCCATTCAACCAGCTCCTAACCCTCTCTGCCTTCCCATCTCACCTCGGACAGAAGCTGCCCGTTTAGTCTCCTGAACCTACTTGAATTAAGAGGCACACTCCTCACGAGTATCACTTTATGTCCCACAGTCCAGTCCAATCCTTGTCTGAAGAGTTGGCCTCAGAAATTATTTTAGTTCTGGGCTGATTGAGAATCCAGGGGCCATGCTTTCAGGGGTTCCTCTAGTCTCAGTCAGATCATTAAGTCTGGTCTTCTTAGTAGAATTTGAGTTCTGCACCCCACCTTTCTCTGCTCCATCTGGGTGTCTCTGTTGTGTTCCCAGTCAGGGCTGTCATTGGTGATAGCCAGGCACCATCCAGTTCTTCTGGTCTCAGGCTGATGAAGTCTCTGTTTTATGTGGCCCTTTCTGTCTCTTGGGCTAATATTTTCCTTGTGTCTTTGGTGTTCCTCATTCTCCTTTACTCCAGGTGGTTGGGACCAATTGATGCATCTTAGATGGCCACTCGCTAGCTTTTAAGACCCCAGATGCCACTCACCAAAGTAGGATGCAGAACATTTTCTTAATAAGGTTTGTTATGCCAGTTGACCTAGATGTCCC
>NW_004443967.1:2205775-2206952 GCF_000243295.1 Trichechus manatus latirostris | reverse complement strand
ATGTGTCTGTTAGCTGCCTGAATATCTTCTTTGGTGAAGTGCCTGTTCATATCCTTTGCCCATTTTTTAATTGGGTTATTTGTCTTTTTGTCGTTGAGGTTTTGCAGTATCTTGTACATTTTAGAGTTTAGATGCTGATCAGATTTGTCGTAGCCAAAAATTTTTTCCCAGTCTGTAGGTTGTCTTTTTACTCTTTTGGTGAAGTCTTCCGATGAGCATAAGTGTTTGATTTTTGGGAGCTCCCATTTATCTAGTCTCCTTCTGGTTCTTATGCATTGTTACTTATGGTTCGTATTGTGTTTATGCCATGTATTAGGGCTCCTAGCGTTGTCCCTATTTTTTCTTCCATGATTTTTATATCGTTTTTGATTTCATATTTAGATCTTTGATCCATTTTGGGTTAGTTTTTGTGCATGATGTGAGATATGGGTCTTGTTTCAGTTTTTTGCAGATGGATATCCAGTTATGCCAGCACCATTTGTTAAAGAGACTGTCTTTTCCCCGATTAACGGACTTTGGGCCTTTGTCAAATATCAGTTGCTCATAGGTGGATGAATTTATGTCTGGATTCTCAACTCTGTTCCATTGGTCTATGTATCTGTTGTTGTACCAGTACCAGGCTGTTCTGACTACCGTGGCAGTATAATAGGTTCTAGTGTGAGGCTTCCCACTCTGTTCTTCTTCTTCAGTAATGCTTTACTTACTCAGGGCCTCTTCCCTTTCCATATGAAGTTGTTAGTGATTTGTTTCTCCATCTCATTAAAAAATGCCGGTGGAATTTGGATCAGGATTGCATTGTATCTGTAGATTGCTTTTGGTAGAATTGACGTTTTCACTATGTTGAGTCTACCTATCCATGAGCAAGGTATGTTTTTCCACTTATGCAGGTCTCTTTTGGTTTCTTGCAGTAGTATCTTGTAGTTTTCATTGTATAGGTCTTCTATGTCTCTGGTTAGATTTATTCCTAAGTGTTTTATCTTCTTGGGGCTATTGTAAATGGTATTGATTTGGTGATTTCCTTTTCGAGGTTCTCTTTGTTGGCGTAAAGGAATCCAACTGATTTTTGTATGTTTATCTTGCATCCTGAAACTTTGCTGAAATCTTCTATTAGTTCCAGTAGTTTTCATGTGGATTCTTTGGGGTTTTCTGTGTATAAGATCATATCATCTGCAAATAG
>NW_004443967.1:2189821-2205675 GCF_000243295.1 Trichechus manatus latirostris | reverse complement strand
ATACAGGTTATCTGCTTCCTCTCCTGTTTTTCTTTTGTCAGTTTGGCCAGTGGTTTATCAATTTTGTTTATCTTTTCAAAGAACCAGCTTTTGGTCCTGTTTACTCTTTCAGTTGTTTTTGTGTTCTCTATTTCCTTTAATTCTGCTCTAATTCTTATTATTTCCTTTCTTCTGGCACCCAAGGGCTTCTTTTGCTGACAGCCAATTTCTTAATAGGGAAATATATTATGAGCATAAATGCAGCACTTTTGGGCCCTCTTCTCTCAAATTCCCTGGACAGCATGTGTTCTCAGAGCCTGAAAGGGAGATTTTCACCACCCCCATGCCTGCATACCCTCTTCAAACTAGGCTGACTCTGAGATAAGGGAGAGACTTATTCCCCAAACAGCCGTCTCCCTACCATCCACTTACAATAACAGTTTTGGCTCATTACCGTCCTACTTTAAAAATCTACTCTGAGGGGTGTGTGTGTGTACGTGTGTCTACGTGTGTGTATACTTGTTGTATATGTGTGTATATGTGTGTGTGATCATCTTCTGCCCGAAAAACAGAGGCGGAGACACAAGGCTGCTCTTTTCCTCCCATTACAATCGGCTTTAAATTCCTGGTGGGAGAAGAGAGAGGCTTCCTAACCATAAGAGCCAGATCTAGGCAAAATCTTAAAGTCATTGCATTGGTATTTTTGCCCCTTCCCTGTGCCCTTTCCCGTTTCCAGTGTTCTGATCACATGGTCGCACACACTCTTCCCAGCTTTACCACCCTCCTTCCTGTCCCCCGTCACTAGTGGTGCTGGGAAGGAGTCAACTACCAATTTCTGTTGTAGGGCTGGCTGGTCAACTCACCTTTTTTCTACACAACACATGTGACGGGTGGCACTCACACATTACACACTCTGCTGAGGGTGTGAAAGGCCATGGATAATTCCCAACCCACCAGCTGAATGCCACCCTTTGTTCTCACAGCATAAAAGAAAACCTAAATGCAAGTGAGGAAGAGAAAACTATTGCAGGGATAACACGGAATCTGCCTTAATTTCCAAAAATAAAATAAAATAATTTGCAAGCTTCATTACTTCAAATACAATTAGTGACGGAGGGCGAAACTGCATCTTGCATACTTTGGACACATCATCAGGAAAGACAAATCCCTATACGAGGGCAACGTGTTTGGTAAAGTAGAGGGTCAGCGAAAATGCGGGAAACCCTCGATGAGATAGATTCACACAATAGCTACAACAATGGGTTCCAACACATCAAAGATCATGAAGATGGCACAGGACCAGGCAACGTTTCATTCCGTTACACATAAGGTTGCCAGGAGTCAGAGGCGACTCAACGGCAACTAACAACAACAATAACAAAATGAAAAATTACTTCCATCTTGCCTTACAACTGTAAATCCTTGAGCTGGCCATTCTCCATTTGCCTTTCCAGATCCTCTCTCCACCTTTTGCCACCCTGCTCTGTGCCCTGGGAGGTACCTTTTTGAGCTGCTTCAACTGTGTTCCTTTGTCATCTGGCTTCCTGTTGGATCTGGCCAATGGGAGACACCATCAGGATACTGGAGGGCATGAGTAAAGAGAGGTTGGTGTATTTGTTCTCATCTCTTTCTCTGCTGCCCTGAGCTTCTCTTCCAAGGGCCAGTCAGCTTCTGGTAGGAAGCCCTCTTCCAAATCTACAACCAGAGTTGCAGCTACAGCTCTCTCAGGGATCCAGGAATTGCTCCCTCACCCGGGCTTCCTGTTGCTAATCCCAGGACACTTAACCAACCAGCCCTTGTTGACTCTTCTTAACTCTGCCCACACCTTTGTGACAGTGCCTGACTGGAGTGTGCCAAAGTGCCATCTCTTTCCTGCCATAACCTTGATGATTTCCCAGCTTAGAATCAGTTGCTGAATTTATTACCCTCCCAAGGGTTCTTTTGTTTTCATAGGACACTCTGGTTGTTGATGGAGTAAAGACTAAAAACCCTTGATGTCTAAAAGGAATAGCTCTCAGATGGTGGGCTTGTAGGCTTCTGGCAACCAAGAGAGAGTTATTTGGATGCAAGATATACATTCTTCAAATGATACTGCCCACACAGCCCTCTTCTTTATGAACTCACAGGACACATTTCTGTCTCCATGCCTTTGCTCATGCTGTTCTCTTTTATTAGGATACTCTCCCTCAATCCATTTTTTTAAGACTCAAACTTACTGCCAAGAATTCATAAAGCCTTTCTTGACTCATTTATTTTTCTCCTTAATCCCCTATCCAGAATTTACTGTAATCCTCCAGGAAACACACACACACACATAACAATTATTATTTTTATATTCTAAAAATATAACTATTACTACTTGCTAAACATGATTTGGTTTATGTTCTGATTTTATGCTTGTATAAACTGACACTGTGGCAAAGTACTTAAAAGCATGCCATTGACTCTGGAATCAGATGGACTTGGGTTAGAGGCTCTGATCTGCCATTAACTAAACTATGTACATACATATTATATAACTTTTCTGTACCCCAGTTTCCTGAAAATAAGTTGGAAAGTAAACAGGATAGTTGTGAGAATTAAATGGGATATTTGTCCTGCTTTTTTAACATAGTGCACATTGCAGAGGAAATACTAAATAAATGTTAGCTGAAACAAACAAACACACAGACAAAAAAGATTGCATTGCCTCCTTCAAATTCCTTGAAGGCAACAGCCTGTCTTCACATCTTTGTGTACAGTCTTGGCATTTACAGGTTCTTTTTTGATTTGTCTTTCTCTTTGATCATATTTAGCAAGGAATTTAAATTCCCTCCTCTATGTTGTGCCAAGTTATCCTCATCTGAACCCTCAGGAGCTTCAGACAGGTACATGTCCTCCTTCAGGATTATTTTTGTGTTTCTTTAAAAACAAGGGGTGCAGTGCCTGCTAAAGCTAACAGCTGGGAGGGAGGAAGGCTTTAGTTGCCTAAATATTTCCACAATGAAAATTGGGAAATACAACCCCAAAAGTATTGATATTTCTAACCATTCTCTATGGATCAACAATTAGGCCAAGTTCATCTATCAATTATGAAACAGCCCAGAAAGAATTTGGACTTACTTTCGCCAAGCAGCAAAATGAACAGAAAAGTACGGAAAATAAATGCCACACAAAAGTTCACTTTATTTGTTCTACTTCTGCTATTATTTCCCCACTTAACCAGTCTGGAATTATTTAATCCACTTCATTATATACATTTTTTACAACCTACTATGTGATAGACACTCTGTACATCCATTAAAGTAATTACTTCAAAATGAAATATAGCTGGGATATATACCTAAGAGTGGAGACGCTGGATCAAAAAAAGAACCAAAGGAAGTAAGGAAGAAGGGAAGAGAGAAAAGAAAAAGAAATGTAGCTTAATCAAAACAATCCCTAGGATGCATTTGCATTATTTGGCAAAAGTAGATTATTTCTTCTTTGGCCAGAATTGTCTCATCTGTGATTGAACTCACCAACAACAATGGCTTCAGTTTTCCCAAAGCTTGAGAGTGGACCGTACGTGGATTTTGTAGTCACTTTTAATCCTGACTGCACAGTAACCAGCTCTGTGGTTGAGCCAGTTCTTCTGTCTGCATGAGCCTTTCCTCCACTGAGAAATGGGTGTGCTCATACCTACCTCACTGTGCAAATCTGAGGAGTGAATGAGACACTGTGAGCGTGCAATAAATGGCAGTTGCCTCTTCACTTTATAACTCTATGCATCTCACACAGCATCTAGGACAGGATGGAACACAAAGCAAGCACTAAGTACCTGATTTTTGCTCATTTATTTAATGACGATAACAGCAGACATTTGATCTGATTCATTTTGTGAATCTCTCATTCCTATGAACAAGGCTTTGATATGAGATTATTAAAATTTACCTTTTGATGGCAGGAAGAAAAGTCCCCGTATGGGCTCCCACATGTACATGTGTCTTGGATTAGTGGATTAGTGTGTTAGTAAAAATAGAGTGATGGCCACAGTAACCTCTCATTTTCCTTTTGGTGCAAAGATACCAAATATGTAAAGTTCTAGGGCCTTTTGTCTTTTTTTCCCCATTAAGGAGAAACTCTGACAGTTACCTTTGAGTTTGAACAGGTATGGCAATATGTGCAGGAGTCCAGGTCTCACTGGTGGAGTTTGAGAAGCATATCACTCAGGGCACTCTGTTGCCAACTGTGGAAACCTAATCAGTCTACCTTAAGTAGAACAAGAATTTCTTAGAAAGTCATTGGATAGCTCACAATATTGACAAGAGCCTGGAGAACTGAGCTCAGAAAATGGGCAGAAACCAATGAAGGTTGGACACCATCAATATCCTGTGACAGGAACAGTCTCTCTGGACTACTGCCACCAGCCTGACACCCCTGGATACTTGCCTTTCTACTGCTGGACCTGAAGCTCCAGCACAGCTGCCATGTTAATCTCTGACTGTCCCTGTATACATGTGTCACATTCTTGAGAGTCGTAGTCCTGGGTGGAAGCACTGATTGGCCATTTTAGATCACATGACCATGCTCTGTCCATCATGAACTGGGGGAGGGGCCATATCTGTAGCGGGGATGGAAGGAGGAGAGGCTCTGCCTTCAACCTATCTCGATTCTGACTCAAAGTGACCCTACAGGACAGAGTAGAACTGCCTCATTGGATTTCCAAGGAGCGGCTGATGGAGTCAAACTGCCAACCTTTTGGTTAGCAGCCAAGCTCTTAACCACTGTGCCACCAGGGCTCCTAAATATAGGTAGGATGTTACAATGCCAGGCAGGAAAAAAAAAAAAAAACTACTACAAGAAGTTCCCTTTATTTGTCTTTGTTTCTCTAGTTTCTGTAGTGGCTGATCCTGGTTGTTATGGGGCATGGTCCTCTTATGAACAGACATACAGACATGTTCTTTTCAAGGGCTGCAGCTCCATTTTGATGGGCATAAACCTTCTAGAATGATCCGACTGTGCATCCTGCTTTTATCTGACTCCATCCTCTGAATTCTTGTTATGCTCAGAGCAGAGTGTTCTTTGGAGCCTGGTAAGAACTCTGGCGTGTTCTTTGGAGCCTGGTAAGAACTCTGGCGAGCACTTCCTGAGAGTGAGAAATCCGTAGTGGGAATATTGCCTATTACTTGCTCTCCCTCCAAAATGCAAAATGGAATTTGAGCTGCTGAAGTATTTGAGCACGTCATGTTAAAAGCTTCTTATTTGATTTTAGGCACTGAACAATGTTTGGTTTTTTCCTTCATTTGGGCCACAGAGGATCAGTTTTGCCAAAGGAGGAGAAGCAGCTAAGAGGCAAAATAGCAGGCAAATGAAGAGCACTTTGAAGAAAGTGTGTAGTAGTGGAATGAAAGCATTCATTATCTTAGGAGTCGGGCAGGCTTGGGTTGCAATCCTGGTCTCCAAATACTTTCTAGGAGTACAATCTTAGGTGACTTAAACCTCTATGGTCGTCAGTTTCCTTGTCTATAAAATAAGAATATGATGTCCCTAAAAATAGATGGCTGTGCGGGTTAAAAATAATTGTTTAAGGCACCCAGCCACATTACAGCTCAGTCAGCGTTTGATCCTTTCCTCTCCTCAGCTCCTCTGCTGTTACAGTCGCAAATAGCAGTTACTCAACTGCAAAGCACAAAGTTACTAGAAACGATGAGAATAAAAGGCAAAGTTTAAAAGTCAACCGTGAAATAAAAGATCAATGTGGAGGAGAAAGGGCATTGCACCTAACCAAAGAGAAGGCAGAGTTGCAGCATCAGTATAATTTCTGCATCGAAGTCACCCGAGATGGGAATATGGGAGGAATCCTAAAGGTAGAGAAGCAATCTTTACTGTGCAGTTACTATGTTTCAAAGTGGGTGCTTTATACACATTATCACACTGAGACTGCGTAACAACCCTATGAAGCAAGTAAATTACTGTAAATCATTACTTGCACTGTTTAGATAATGAAGTTGAAGTGCAGAGAGACAGTGGTGGAACTGGGGTTCTTTCTGATCTCAATTCCCTTGCTTCCCATTTAAGGTGGCAGAAAAGTAACTCCTCTATCAGCTCCAGAGTTTAGACCTCTTCCCCTCCAGAAAGCAACCAGCCTGAGGCAGGAATCACTTCGTACCATTCCAAATTTGGGGATGGGGCCAGCCTGGCTCAGGTGCCACCAGCTGTGACCCATCAATTCTGATGGGGGTAGATAGGGAAGAGAAAGGGGTCAGTTTAGATAAACATGAAGACGCCACTGTATCCATATAATTGGGACCCAGGCAAGGACACTGCCTCAGCAAATTCAGGAAGTCCCATTCACATCACATGCTGTTAAGAAAAATTAACCAAAAGTTAGAGATAAAGCAAGAGGATAACTGCATCGCCCTTTAATGTCGTCATTGAACATTGTTTAACAGACCTAAGGATTATCTAATCTTTTAGGGTTAAGAGTTGGCAAACTCTGACCCACAGCCATGTGTTTTCGGAAATAAAGTTTTATTGAAACATGGTCACACTCATTTGTTGATGTATTATCTAATGTTGTTTTCATATTACAAAAGTAGAGTTAAGTAGTTTCAACAGAGGCCATATGGCCTGCAAAGCCAAAAATATTTATTATCTGGCCCCTTGCAGAGGGAACCCTGGTGGTGCAGTGGTTAAGCACTCGACTGCTAACTCAAAGATCAGTTGGAACCTGCCAGCAGCTCCTCGGGAGAAAGATGTGGCCATCTGTTTCCATAAAGATTTACAGCCTTGGAAACCTTTTGGGGCAGTTTTACTCGGTCCTATAGGATCACGATGAGTCAGAATGAACTCATCGGCACTCGGTTGGTTTTGGTGGCACCTTACAGAAAGATTGCCGATCTAGGAGAATGTACCTGTGTTTGAACTTGTTGTTTACTATTTAGGTAAGAGCTCGATACTCTGAAGATACATGGTTCACTGATCAGTTTCTGAAAGGTAGAAAAGATAACCCCAAGACTCCAGGTTTACTGCCTTGAAAGACCTTAATCAGGGAGCCTTGGTGGCACAACAGTTAAGCGCTTGGCAGCTAACCGCAAGGTTAGTGGTTCAAACCCAGCCAGCAACTCTGCAGGAGAAAGACCTGGTGATCTGCTCCCTTAAAAATTACAGCCAAGAAAACCCTATGGGGCAGTTCTACTCTGTCACATGGGATCACTGTGAGTCGGAAACTGACAAGACAGCGTCTGACAACAACAAGATATTAATCAGTTTTATATCTATTAGCAAATTCCTTTCAGTATTCCTTTGACTGACTATACAAATTCCCTTTCTCTAGGCCTCTTTTGAGCCAGCTTTACTATCCTACTATTCCCTCATTAATTAATAAGCTGAATGGATTTTTTACTCATGTTCATTCAATTTTGTATGAGAGTCATGTTTTAACTTTTTTGCTAACCAAAAGGTAGGTGGTTTGAACTCACCAGCCGTTCTGCAGGAGAAAGATGTGGCATTCTGCTTCCGTAAAGATTTACATCCTTGGAAACCCTATGGGGCAGTTCTACTCTGTCCTATAGAGTCACTGTGAGTCAGAAATGATTCAACAGCAATGAGTTTGGTTTTTTATAATATGATATGGTATGGGATGGGATGGTATGGTATGGCATGGAATGGCATGGCACAGCACGGCATGGTATGGTATAACCAACCTGCTGCCATCGAGTCGACTTCAACTCATAACGACCCTAGAGGATAGAGTAGAACTGCTCCATATGGTTTCCAAGGAGCAGTTGGTGGATTTAAACTGTTGGCCTTTTGGTTAGCAGCTGAGCTCTTAACCACTGGACTACTGGACCACCAGGGCTCCATAGTATAGTATATATAATATAACATAATATAATCCTCACCTTTGTGTCGCCACGAGCCCAGCACAGTGCCTGACAATGGTACATGCTCCATAAAAGTTTATTGACCTAAATTACCAGCATATAGATGGGGTAAGTAGGTATGACTGGCAAAAAAAACAAAAAACAAAAAAAAAACCTGAAGATAGCTTATGGCAATAGTACTGTATCTGATCTGGTGGTGCAGATAGGGGCCAGGCTGGGGCAGGGGCTTTAAATGGTAGCCTAAGGTTATTTTCCACTTCACAAGTACAAAATGAGATGAATAGCATTCTAAACAGAGCTTGAGTGTGTAGAAGTCACTGATGTGTTCTCTGCTTCCTATCATTGGAATCTTCCTCTGCTTCTGGGGAGAGCTGGGAGATAAGACCTGTTCCCCTTTAACTCCTGTGGGCACAAAGTCGACCACTTTATTGCATTATAGGAGCTGCCTACATCAATTGCATTGACAAGACATGCCAGGTCTGTGCACACATCCTGATCTTCCTAATCACTTTAGTACCATCACCTGGACATTTTGTTTGAAATTAATTTTTAAATGTCTGAGTAATTGAGGTTTATGTGTAGTTGCTTCTTTGCAACAGAGGTAAGCTGAGTCTGCTTATACCGTCATTAAACACAGATTAGAAGTGATTGCATTACTGGAGGCCCCAATTTGTGCCATTCCTGAGGGCTCCCATCCGAGAATAGCTTCTGCACTTAGTAGATCTGAGCGTCTGGAGAGCAGAAACAGCACAAGCTGGGCATCATCACATCCCCTGTGCATCTTCTGCTGTTGACCAGTTCTCACTGACCATTTTCCATGCATTTTCTAGGCCTTTCCATGCATTCCATTTCTGAGGCATGTATTAGCCACCAGGCTCTGGTGAAGGCAAAATATTTGCTTTTCTCAGAGACATGAAACATTCACTCCAGTCAA
Source organism: Trichechus manatus latirostris (assembly GCF_000243295.1). NCBI lineage: Eukaryota > Metazoa > Chordata > Mammalia > Sirenia > Trichechidae > Trichechus > Trichechus manatus. Next base: position 2,196,915 of record NW_004443967.1, on the reverse strand, counting down.
TCTTATGAATGAAGTATTGAGTTAGGCAGTCTAATGTCTTTTGCTACTGACTTTGTGACCTTGAGCAAACCCTCGAGCCCTTCTCTCCCTCTATTTTTTCCAAAGTCCTGCTCATTCCCTATATGTGTGCTGGCCCTACTCTTTACCAAATAAATTGGCCTTCAAATTTGGCATAAAGGATGCCTACCAAGAGACAAAAGAGATCAAGAGGAAGGGTGGTGATCTTAAAAATGTTCTCTGCCCTCCATGCTTTTGAGAGTAGCTTTACCATTGCCCATTCCAGAAAGAAGAGAGTTTTGGAGTTGAAAGTGATATGGGGAGACAAGCCCTGGCTTTGAAGCCAGAAACACCTGGATTTGAATTTTGACTGAACCCATTAAAGCTGGGTAATCAGGGGTAAAATCCTGAACCTCCATTTAGTTTAGTTTCTTCATCTGTGAAATGGGGCTAACAAAGCCTACTTCACAGGTAAATGTGAGACCTGAATGAAATAAGGTACATAAATGGCTGGGCATAAAAAAGGAGCTGAACAATGTGTTTCTTCTTCCCTGAAGGGATTGTAAATCATCTAAGACAGTATCCCACTTATCCCTTGCAGTCTGTCTTTTCCTTTCCTTCCTCTCTTTCTTTTTTTTTCTTCTTCTTTTTTTGGATCCAGTATAGATCATGACTGCTGGATTCCGTGAAAGGGCATCAGCATAATCCTGGTGATGAAGGGAAGGTCAAAAAGGCAGAGCTTTAAGACCTCCAATGTACCCCACAAAATACACTATCTGGAGCAGCTCATTTTTTGTCTATTTTTTATATTGGAGTTCTGTGCAATATTTCCATTGAAAATAATTTACACTGCTTTGAAAAGAAACATTGATAACTACAACTGTATTAGAAAATTCATGGAGTTCATAAGGTGAGGTAAGGAGAACTCCCATTTTCCTTCACTCTGCAATTCCCTCTCAGTACACCAGGTGGCAGAAGCTCCTTGGTATGTACGTGAGGAAATCCCACAACTGTTTGGACTAGTGCAGCACTAAGGCTCTTGCTACAGAGAAAGGAAGGGGCACATAGGTTCAGATAATCAAGAATTACTCTGGGTCCTATTAAAGCGGTTTGCCTTCTCCATACCCTCTCAAGTCTTAAGTTTCTGGTGGGTCCTAGGGCTCTTGAAATTCCTCACTCTTTAAAGCCAAAACCCAAAGCAACAGATCTCTCTGTTCTTTGTCTTTCCAACGTTGTCTGACAGCTTTCGGCATCTTGCATTGAGCTAAGCATTGGGTAGGAATTCAACACAAGTTGGTTGATAGAGGGATCTCTTCAAAGTAGGTCAAACCTTTGTCCTCATGGCCTGTGCTGCTCTGCTCAGAAAGGCTATTTGACTCAGCCATGCAATGTATGCTTTGTGCTGAATGGGTACCAAGAGAACTAAAGAGCCAAGAGAAGCTACCAGTGGAGGGAGGTGGGAGGGAGGAACTCACAGAGGAGGTGATGCTTGAGATGGACCCACAAGAGAGTTAAGACTGGGAGGGCATAGAGAAGGCAAACCACTTTTGATAGGACCCAGAGTAAGAGCAAAAGGGAAAGGAAGAACTGAGCAGGCCATGTGGGTAAGCAAAAGATGCCCAGGCTGTGAGTGAGTGGGATTTAAGAGAAATGAGAAAATGTGTCTCTCTAGATGATGCTGGAAAACGTTGGGTCCCTGCTCTTACTTTTTCATCAGAGAATTGCCAGTCACCAGGAAGTGGTGCAAACAGGAATCTTCTTACTCAGCATTTAACCAGGAATCTCTTCCCTCCTAGACATGGAAAGAGCTAAGTAGAGGCAGAAGGTTAGGTCACCATTTATTGGACACTGAGTATGCACCAGGCACTTTACTAGACACTATATAAAAAGTTGGCTGCTTTAACTCATAGAGCAACCCAATTCATACATTCATTTATTCATACAACCTAAGTGTGTTCAGTGTTCAGCTATTCTGGGCTCTCAGGATACAGCAATGCACAAAATGCCCAAAGTTGCTGTCCTTGTAGAGCTATATTCTACAACAGAAAGAAGGACAATAAATAAATAAGTTAACATTTGATAGGCATTAAGAAACATGAAGTAGACATGCTTATCCTTCTCTGGGAGAAGAGGAGACTGAGGCATGGAGGGCTCGTGTAAAGTGCCCAAAGTCACTCACAGTCAACAGCAAACCTAGACATAGGTGTCTGAATCCTGTGCTTTTAACCACTCAGCCATTCTGCCCTTCTCATTCTCTTGGCATCATTGAAAAATTTCTAGCCTTTTCCTTTGACATGCTTTCATTTTTTAAGCCAAAGAAACATGCCCATTGGGTATGTTAACATGGACACCATGGAGTTGTCTTCATGGGGTGTAGAAATAGGAAGGAGATGAGCAGATTTGGGAGTGCAGCTCACTTAGGAAATACGCTGTGTGGGGTATTTTACAGGACAACCAAGCCATATCTTTAACAAGTACACAGCATAAAAAAAAAATCTGTTCTACATTAAAAGGGATATAATCAACTGCAATGGGTAAACCTTGCTTGGATTCTTATTTAAATAAACCATAAAGAGACATTTTGAGGACATTTGAGGATGTGTGAGTCTAGACTAGATATTAGACGATATTAAAGAATTTTTGTTGTATTAGGTAAACTTTTGCTAATTGTGTTAGATGGGATAATGTTATCATGATTATATAAGAAAATGAATTTATTTTTAAGAGATGCACTAAAAGATTTAGGAGTGAAATGTCATGAGTTCTGACATTTGCTTTAAAGTACTAAGGCAAAAAAATAAAAAAGTAATGAAGAAAATATGCCCAAAAGTTAATAACTGTTAAACCTATGTGGCAAGTAGCTGGGGGCTCATTATACAATTCTACTTTTACGTACGTTTGAAATTTTTCATAAAGAAGTTACAAAACAGTTGTACTGTGAAGGGGAGCAGAGAAATAGGACAGTAGCTGAAAAAAGAAGTAGGTCCAGGGCCCTTTTAAAATTGTTTTTTAAGAAAGAAACACTAGCTCATTCCCATGATGTTAGTGTTCTGAGAGAGAGACATTAACGATACAGGAAAATAGGGGAACAGGTGTGCTTCCAAGTTCCTAAGGAGACCATAAGGGACATGATGAAGCCCAAGTGCAAGAGTTGGCCTCTGATCCTCTGGAACAGAAGAAAAGAGAAAGAGTTTGAGTACAGAAGCAGGCAGATGGGTAGATTTGGCAGTGGTAGTCACTGCTTTCTCAGTGACCCGGGAGGCAACGTCTTCAGTTGAGGAATAGTCGAAGATGTGTGGAAGGTAGAGGAGACAGAAAAACGTATTAAATAGATAATTTGGAGAGTGGGAAAATGTAGTTGGATTTCTGATGATGTTAAGGACCCACTAGAGATGTTGACCACTACCCATCTGTCTGTTTGTGGAACTGTGGTCGCTTGTGTGTTGCTGTGATGCTGGAAGCTATGCCCCCAGTATTTCAAATTCCAGCAGGGTCACCCATGGTAGACAGGTTTCAGCACAGCTTCCAGACTAACACAGACTAGGAAGAAGGACCTGGCAATCTATTTTCAAAATTAGCCAATGAAACCCCTATTTTTAACAACAGAATATTGTCCAATATAGTGTTGGAAGATGAGCCACCCCCCACGCCCAGCTTGGAAGGCATTACATAATACTCACAACAATGGACTCAAATATACCAACAATCATGAAGATGACGCAGGATGAGGCAACATTTCGTTCTGTTACACATAAGGTCACCTTAAGTCGGAACTGACTCCGTGGCAACTAACAACTAGATGAGATGTTGGTTCATAAATTACAATTGAGAAGAATCAGCACTCATGATGGATTTTCCCAGTAATATTCAGTTGCTCAGGTGAGGGTATAAAGTAGTTGATCGATGGGTCTAACCAGGTTAGAGCTTTGCCATAATGGAATGAGGGAGTTAAGATGGGACCAGTTATAAGGATGGACTATGAAATTTACACTTGCTAAAGAGGAAAGTAAGGACGTGCAGGAGGTAATGGAGGGTGAAGTGTTAGCTCAATGGACTGAGAGCTCAATGAGACCTCAGTGTTTATTGTGCAAATGCCATATGCTTGGCACTGTTTGGAGCATTTTATAGGTATTAACTGAATAGTTACAACAGCCCTGAGAAGTGGTTAATATTATTATTTACCTCTTGAAAGTGAGTAAATTGAGGGACAGAAAAGTTAAGGAACTTGCGTACACTCCCACAGCTGTTAAATGCTGGGATTTGAGGCCTGGAAGTTCAGCTCCAAAGTCCACATTTAACCACCATCAGTATATCCTCTGTTAGAATTTTTGGAGCAGGTGGTACAGATTAGGTGAGCTGGAAGGTGAGGAGGTGGTATAGTCAGAGAAGGACATGCTTGAAATAGTGAGTTCAAGGATTTGAACACAGCAAAAAGTTACTGAGCAGGGGTGGAAAAGAATCATCAGAGTGAAGAGGTTATGGAAATAAGAAGCCAGGGTGTTTGGATGAAAGGCCGACATGGATATTGAGGCCTTTGAGAATGGTGGCAAGAAGTAAGGGAACAGAATTCTTTACTGTAGAATGTTTGAAAGAACGCCACATGTGCCAGCTTATTTTGTGAAACACCAAAACGGGGAAACATATGTTATAGTTCTCATATTTCTTCACCATAATGCCCCTTCCCCCCTGAACATGTAATAATACATTTGTAGGAATGCAGTTCAGGAAACATTATTGTAGAAAAGTAAGGTTCAGGCCAAGCCCGGGTGATAGCCCCACCCCATCCCTAATCCTCACACACCCAGTCCTGATCCCCTCAAGCTTAACCAAGAAACAGTTCAGAAAATATTCACACCCCACTGAGGAGCAAGCGTGCCTTTAAGAATTATCTATCTTCCATCATCTGAGTGGCTCCTCGTTGTCCATATAGCATGTAGTCACCAGTCAAGGGAACTGCAGGTCTGCCTGCCAGGAAAATCTCAGCTGCAAGCCACTCTCCTGAGAAATCCAGACCTGCTTTCAGGCTTCAGAGTTTGAGGCGAGCCAAATAATCTCCAAGATAAATATCCGACCTTCCCCTTTGCTGAAGCCAACCCGAATACTTGGTTTGTGAGATTCATCCACTATCAGTCATTTACAATTACGGGACTCTGTGCTGCCCTGTACTTAGAGACCTGGGCACCGTTCAAATAAACAAAGAGCAACTCACCCTTTCCCTCCCATTTCCTCTGCTAATGGAAAGCTTTTAAGCCGGATTTTTTACTGGTTATTTGTTACTGTCATTTGCCATTGTCTGTACCCAAGATGATGGGTCTGTCACTAAATCTACTTCTTCCTAAGCTGGCCCAGCCACTGACCACAGTACAATTCCAGCCACCATGATTCCAGGTCCTGATTCATTTTAATCATCTGTAAACAGTATGTGAGCGATAAAGTTAAGTCAGTGAAGAAAAATGATAATATTGGCATTATCAAGAATCAATAATTTCCTCAAGCCACCTCTGACCTGCCTCCTCATTGTCACATATCACTTCACCAGTTGAAATGCATTTTGCCTCCACAGTTTTTTTGCGATATCAGTTTGGCTTAGAATGGCTGTCTTTCATATTGTAGTGGGCTATATTATCACAGTGTTAACTATGCACTATGATTACATTTTTATTGGAATTTCTGAAGCATAATTCTCTCTCTTCTCTGTTTCCACTGAAGAGCGGACATGGAAAACATCTAATTAACAAATATTGAACTGCATTTCCAGCTCTGGTTCAATGTAAATGCCTATCAATAATTTATAGCAAATAAAACCAATGCCACCGGTTTCCTGAAAATATTCTGTTGTTCTAACAGCAAGTCATTGTAAATGCTGATTTGTCTATTTATCTACTACCTATCTATCTTCTATTTATCTCTCTATCTACCTGTCTATCTCCTACCTACCTATCTACCTATGTATCTGTCTATCTGTCTGTCTGTCTATCTATCTATCTACCTGGTTAATAGTCGTTGGGAAACTACTGACCACAGAATTAAGCTCAATGCCCTCAATGAATTCTGGTGTCAGTGTAGGACAGAGCAGAAGTCTCAAAAAAGATTGTGTATCCCTCCACAGGGAACTTTTTAAGTCAGCTTTTAAAATCAAACGTATTGAGGTATAATTTACAAACAACAAAAAGCATACATTTGAAATGCACAGTTCAATGAGCTTTGCCAAATATGTAAATCCATGCAACCACCACCACAATCAGGATATAAAACATTTCCATCTCCTCAGAAAGTTCCCCTGGTGTCCCTTTACAATCAGTGCGTGCATCAGAGGAAACTCCTTTTCTCATTTCTATCACCATAGATTATTGTTGCCTGTTATTAAACTTTATATAAATGAAATCATACGATATGTATTCTCTCGTATCTGGATTGTTTAGCTCATCATAATATTTTTGAATTTGTATTTTGCTGCATGTATTAATATTTAATGTATTTTTAAATTGCTGCATAGTATTGCATTGAAGGAATGTACTGTAATTGGTTTAGTTGTTTGCCTCTTGATGGACATTGGGTTGTTTCCACATTTGGAAGCTATTACGAACATTCACGTAAGAGTCTGTGTGTGAACATGTGTTTTCATTTCTCTTGAGCAAATACCTAGGAGTAGAATTGCTGGGTCACATGATAAGTGTTTGTTTGGCTGCCTATGAAACTGCCAAGCTGTTTTCTAAAGTGGTTGTACCATTTTGTACTTCCATCAGCAGTGGAGCAGTTCCAGTTGCTCAAACCCTTGCCAATACTTGGTATTGTCAGATTTTTTTAAGCCAATCTAATGGATGTTTTGTAGTATCTCATTGCAGTTTTAATTTTACTTTTCTTATCACCAATGATGTTGAACATCTTTTTATGTGCTTATTGGCCATTTATTTATGTTCTTTTGTGAATTTTGCCTGTTTTTTTTAATTGGTTTGTTTTTCTTGTTACTGATCTGTGAAAGCTATATATATGTGTGTATATATATGTGTGTATAAGTATGTAAATTATATGTACATATATTGATATATGTACACATATTTATATTTATATTTGTACATATATTGTATATACTTACA